>NC_058339.1:23207049-23510080 GCF_905475395.1 Chrysoperla carnea
TCTTTTACCAGTTATGAAGTAGACTGACCTTTTCATTGAGACTGAAAACCTAGCTCAAGTCGAATGTCTGCTTTAGATGTGCGCCATTTTCATCGATAAAACATATTTGTCAAGTTTCAAGCATATCAACTTAAACAAGTTAAAACAAACAATTGACTGAGATAATTGTTGAAATACCATGCATAGACAGTTATGATTACTCTATCACATTACATATACATACATGTAGCACATACATAATTTATATTCCCATATAATACATACTATACAACTTACGCCTAATTTGCTCCCTAACGGGTAAACGGTGTTGTTTACGAAAAAATATTTCAAACAAAAGTTGTTTATTTTTTTTTAAGAAATATTTTTTACTCTTAAACTTTTGTTCTATCTCAAACGGCTTACAAGATGGGTCCTACGGACCCAAGACCCAATTGACCTATATTGCTTATTTACAAACTCGACCTCACTTTTTACGTCCTGAGTACGTTGTATAAATTTCAGTTTGATATCTTTTTTCGTTTTTGAGTTATCGTGTTGACAGACAGACAGACAGACAGGCAACCGAAAATGGACTAGTTAGGTGATTTTATAAACACCTATACCAAAATTTTGATCATAGCATGAATATTTTTAAGCGTTTAGAAACTTGGGACTAAACTTAGTATACCTTGCATAGTACATATATGCATGGTATAAAAATAGCACTCTATATATTTATATATAATATTGTAATAATAATTGGAATTTCAAATATTTAATATATTCAATATACCGTTTCATTTATTTCAGTAAATAACGTGTAGTGTTCAGTTCAGTTTAAATGTAAATGACAACTAAATGAAATCATTGAGATGCGGAGAATGAAAATTTTAGTATATGAAAATAAATGTTAGAGATATAAATATATATAATATTGAACTAAGAATTGTATACTGTGCACCACACCATACATGTATAAAATATGCATTAATTAATATGGTCGTTAATGATGACGGAACGGGAGACATTTTTGAAAGGAGGAAACATTTTAATGAAATTCTTTCAAATTTTTTAAACAACTGATATTCATCCCTCTACTTTTTAAATAGTTATTACATTTTATGGGGTGTTCTGTTTAATGTAGTTTTTAAATAGTTTGTTGCTAGTTATTTTATTTCTTTCTTCATATTCCGAAAACGAAAAAGTGTTCATTATCTTATTATTAGTCCAGTTTAAACATCAGACCCTGCGTCAAGTTCGAAAGTTCTTGTTTTTTGCAGACTTTCTAATAATGTTGGCACAGTTAATAATCTAAGTTTGTGACCTCTAACGCAACTGTGTCAAAAATCGGAAAAACCGTGAAAACTTCCGCTTCTACCCTTAAATTTGACGATTTTACCCTTAAAGGACAAGTATTGGAAGGAAAGTTTTCGAGATGAAATTAGAGTAGACAAAATTTTGTAAATTATGCGACTAGAATTGACTCTGTAGACAAAATAGTTTTCCAAATAAAAGCTTTCAAAGTTTATCAATGTAACTTTATACATTAGAGTTTGTGTCAAATTTGGTACATCTGATTTTTTACAGACGTGTTTATGATGTTAGTCCAATGACTAATCCAAATGTTTGACCTCGAGTGACGAATGCATATCAAAAAACGAAAAAACCGTAAAAATTTTAGCTTTTTCAGATTTTTGCGATTATAACCATAAAGGACTAGTTTTTAAGTAAATCTTTTCAGGATGTTTTTAAAGCCGAAAGACTAAATTTGGTACAATACTACAATATGAGACTAGAAATGTTTCTGAAGACAAAATAGTTTTCCGATATAAATCCTTTCAAATTGTACAATATATTATTTTTTTATTTAAGCAAGGAAACTCTACAAGTACCTAAGAATATTTCTCAGGTTCCGGACATTTACCTCTCAAAAACTTCTATAAGTGAGAAACAAAAACCTATATAAGTGACAGTCGTTTTTTATACCCTGACCTTTATAATGGAGAATCTCTCTTGCCAGTACCTCTATCAGTGACATTTCAGCATTTGCTATGTATGGCAAAAAATATTGCTTTATTATGTTCACTAAATATTTTGAATTTTATGAATAGATCTCTCTAAGTGAGACAGACCTCTCCTGTACCTTTAAAAGCTAGAAACGAATTAGTGACCTCTTTAAGTGACAAAAACATTCACGGTCCTTTCAACTCTCTCTTAACCAAGTTTGACTGTATATTTATTTCATAATCGCAACGATGAGGTACTCATTAAGTTTTTTAAACGTGGGTATGTGATCTAACTGATTTTGTTTTTTTCAAAACATTATTAACTGAAAATGTCAGTTTAAAGGGAATGAAATGATGGTACTAAAACACTGTTGATTGAAAGTATAATGGTTGAAAAAAATGTTTACATGAATAAATACATAAAATATTTTGTTTATTTCATTTTTCATCACCATTTGTATGAAATATTTATCGTGAACACTACTTTAGAAGAATTTAAAAGTATTATTTTATTCAACGATGAAAATTCATATCATTTTAAACGTCACAAATATGTAAAATGTCCGTAGGAAGTGAATAACAGAATAAATTATCTTTATGGATGGGAAAATTTTGACGAATATTATCATCATTGAATGAGGATTTCTTTATAAAACTAATTTAATTAAATTTTAGATATTACTAGTAGTAGTTTTAAGGCATTATCAAATTTCTAGCCATTACATAATATTGTATACTTTGTCAAATATCATAAAATATATGCATTCAATGGACTGGCAGCTAACAACATTTCGTCGGAAATCAAATGGATAAATTATATATATGGTCTAGTTGGCTGGGCGTTTGGCATGAATCCAAGAGACCCGGTTTCGATTCCTGGTATATGTGTATTTTTTCTATTCTTTTTATTTAGCAAAAAAATTTATTTTGTACTTACTTGATTTCTGAAAAATTTATTAAGTTTGCGCGCAAATGTTTCGAACAAAAATTGTTTGTTTAGCTTTATTTTTTGTCACTCGCTTGCCTCATTGAGCAATTTCAACTATAAAACAAAGGCTACTGCGTTATAGCCTTGAATTTATACATTACAAACAAAAAAACAAACAAAAAGTAAAGCTTTCCTCTTTATAATATTAGTGTAGTTAAAGAATGAAATTCGGCATCTTGATCGAATCTAATGTAGGCTCAGTGGCTTAGCGTGTAAAGGCACCATCGTCTTTAAACGTTTGGCTACTGTGTGAGCAATTATAATTAATGGGGCGGTAAAATTAAGCACACTGACGCTGCTTGGATAAGAACAAAGTTATCGACTCCACCCACATCATACAAATTTAATTTTATTTTGAATGTTGTTTAAATTTAAATAAATAAAGATTAAAATGATGGTGTTGGTGGCCTCTGTTATAGATAGATATGTAAAATACGGAGTCTAAGCCTCATTATGATTATTATAAGAAAAAATTTTAATTGGAATTTGGACAAGAAAAAAAAAAGAACTAAAACAATCGTAACCTTTTTTTGTCCCAATTCCCATTAAAAATTTTTCATATTTTATAAAGAATAAAATTTACGATATTTCTGGGCATCACTTCGTTACTTTCCCTTGATATCAGTCAAACCCAAATGTGTTTTCTGCTTTCCTCCTCTTTTTGACGGAATATCTGTGAGAATGGATAGTGTAGTCCGTGTGAGATTGTTGTTAAGCATGTGTTTGCTTACTATGACCAGTTAGTATCCTAGTCTTAGTCATTGGATTCGTATAGTTATGGGAGTTATAAGACTATATTTTTCAATATTTAGTTTATCTTTAAGTAGTTATAAAATAACATTAATAAGAGCAATAATTTTAGTTAAATTCCAAGTGCAATTTTTTTTCCAAATACCTACAGGAAATATTGCCGCTTAAGTGGGTAATAGACAACACCCACAAGTAGCGGGTACGTTTTTTGCGAAGGAAATTTTCGTTAGTTGTAAAAATCCATTTTCAACTTTTATAGAAGAATATTCACCATTTTTATTTTTAATACAATTTCATGATACGTTTTTTATTTCATGTTTTGCATAACACCAAAAAATGTACATGAAATTAAATTGAAGTAATTACCAAGATAATTACAAATGACGTGAAAATTGCTAGAAAAAAATTTCACTTATAAGCAGTAGATAGTGTGAGAGTGAATGAATGATGTATATGATGGTTGTCGGATATTGAAGTAAAAACAGATCGTGTGATCTAACTATTAAATGTAACAGATGTTACATTCATTTTCCTTGATTAACGGAATAACAGTTCTGTAGATACAGGGTTAAATGCTTTACCAGGGAAGCAATTTAATTTGAATCACCCATGAAATGTTTTTGCGAGATATGAACTGCATGAAACTGAAAGTAGCTTGCCAAACAATTAGAAATAGTCTATATATTTAAAATTGCAATTGCGAAGCGGGAGCGTAGAATTACTGAGATATTGCAATATTTCGTGATCGAGTTTTATCGAAATTGGAAAAATTTTTTGTTTTTTTGAAATTTTTTTAAGGGCTGCCCTTACACGCGGTGGATGGGGTAATTTTGACCCAAAAAGTATAAAAATCAGGTTAGTTTAATGATTGGATGCAGAGTTTCTGAGATATCGCAATATTTGGATCGATTCTCGTCCATATCTCAATAACTATTCGACTAGTCAACAAATGCACCTGATTTTTGTACTTTTTAGGTCAAAATTACCTTATTTACTGAGTTTTATCGAAATTAGAGATAAGAAAAATTTTTGGTTTTTTTGCAAATTTTTTAAAGGATTGCTTCCGTTGAAAAAATCGAGAAATTTGGAAAAAAATATTATTTTTTTGGAATTTGATGAAACTCAATGGATGGGATAATTTTAATCAAAAAACTTAAATGATGTATCTAACACAAAATATATTTAATTGATATAAGAACCTCCTCATTATCCAAGTATACTGATTCATTTCAGTTCAATAATTTTACTGTGTATTATTATCCAAGGCACGACACGCTTCCATATATCTCTTGATTCTATCTATTTAAAAGACTACTACAATCATCTCCTTTATTATTTTAGATCATTTTTCTTTTCCTCAATGTTATACACATACGTGTACGTATCTACGTGCTGTTATAAATGTGAGTGTACCTATTGTAGTGATCATCAATTTTTTTATACTTTTTTTTGTGTATAAGAAGGAAATAATAATAATGTGTGTAATTGTTTTCTTTTTTGTTGTAGATCACCTTTCAAAGTGACTAACAGTTTTGTAAGAAAATTATACTTCTATATAATTTTTTTAAATTGGCTTTCTTAAATTACTCCACAGGGGTGCCAGGTTGCATTTTTTAGTGGTAAATGTTATGTTTCTTATTTATTTTTCCGATCCAACTCTTTTAAAGATCTTTCAACAAATTTTAACAACCAAAATAATTCTAGGTCATCCGAATTAGTTTAAGTAAAGTAGTAGGACAATAATCATTAAAAGTTAAATACTAATTTTTACCGAATTGTACTGATGGTGGAAATTTGGAGAAATGTCTTCAAATGTTCATCGATCCTACCCACTAGTCTGTTAACTCTCTAGCGATCGCAATTTAAGCCCGATTTAAATAAAATTTGTGTTCAAAAAGGGTTTTGGTCTTTGAAACGTCTAGTTCGTTAATGAGAAATATCGAGTGATAAAAAAAAGGAGGGGGGGGGTCCCCAACTTATAAAAAATTATTTTTGTATTTTTTAAGCAATCCAATTAGTTTTAAGCAAAAAAGTAAGTACTATTGTGATTTTTTCTCTAGGCGCTTAGTTTTTGAAATAAAAATTCTTGAAAAATAAAAATGCAATATTCGATTGTTAGAAAATTGTGTTATTTTTTCAATCTCTGAGGTAATAACGGAACTCCTGTGCTAGAAATTTTTTTAATTCAGTATGCCTTTTAATCTGATCAACCACTTTTTCAAGGTACTTACTATTTCTTTCTACTTAGTATTTTTCTTGGAAAAGTCTTAAAAATATTGCATAGTATAGCTTACTCGACAAATTTCTTGAAACTCTTCCCTGACAATTAACATTCGGACATTACTGTATAATACCTATGGGAATTTGGTAGAAGCAGTAGGTAAATGATAAAAAATGCTCAAAATGCTTGCAAGAAACAGATGAAATTAACTTTCGATAGAATGCATACAACAATATGCAAGTTATTTATGACATAATGCGATCTAGCAAAATTAAATAGTAAATAGTAGAGCTAAATCGTACTATAATAGTGTGCGAATGGCGTTAAAAATAAATCGAAAAATAGGTTTTCCGAACAGCCAGTATAAAAAAACATTTCAAACATCTGATTAACTTAAATAATAATGTCAAACATTACAGTAGAACATTGTACCAACATACACAGCTGTTGCGATTGTGCTACGCGAACAAACCAAGAACCACCAGCATTTTATATAATATATTATTTTATGTAAAATTATTCCAGATGAATTACTTAACCGTTTATTTCATATAGAAAAGCACCAGCTTTATATATATATTATATATATTGTTTGATTATTGTATATAACATAATTTGTTAAACCTTTAATGAAGACACAAAATTCTTTCAACTGACAACTTCATTTTTTTTTATTCATACAACTTATTCGTCATTCTCATCTTCTTCGAAAATTTTATTAGATTATCCGATTTCTGCAATAAGCTTTATCTACTTTGTGTTCATTCGTATAACACACACATACATACATACACACACTGTCATCCTGGATTTTATCTTATTTTTTTCCGTCTTTTTTAAACTTGATTTTATTATTTTTATTATTTGACAACTGAAGAGTGTCGTCGATATTTTATTTTTTGTTTGACAACACAGTGAGCGTCAAAATTTTTTTTAATGATGTCAAATAGAAAGAAACATTTATCTCTAAATTCAGTAAAAGTTATTTAGTGTCGTTTATATAGGGTGCTACAAAACTACTTTAGCAGTAGTTGACCTCGAAAAATAATTATTTTATGATAAAAGTTTTGTACAAAAGCTGTAGCGTTAGAAAATTGAAAGTAATTCACAGTTTAAAATATTATTAGCTTTCAACGTCCTCGCAATTACAGACTCAGTAGAAATTGCATTTTTTGTTTGATGTTTTAAACACATGAAATATTTATAAAAAAGAGCAAGAAAGTGTTTTGTCATTAAAAAATACAATTTTTTAACATTTTACTTTGTTATCCTCGAATGGACTCTACCGACACTTATTTAGAGGGAAAAGTAGTAGTAGTAAGCTCATGGTCATCGGAAATCCAAAACTATTTGTAAAAGGAAATATTTTGATAGTTTCCCTCACGTATCGCGTGTAACCTTCCCCTGTTATGAAACCCGTTTATTATTCTCTTCAGAGAGCTGTATTTTTTACACTACAATTTGTTACGTATAAAATAAAATTAAATAAAATCATAAAATTTACGTTGTCAAGACATGAGCCATTTTGTGAGAAGTGAGGAAAAAAAATGCTCCAAAATTCTAATATCTCGAAATATCTCCAAAAATATACATTACTATGTTAATTAAGAATGTGTATGTCTTTAATTTACTAAAATTATAGGACAGCCTCTCAAAAGTGAACTGAAACTTCGAGAATCAAAAATCATACGACTGGAAAAGTCATATCAATTTGGAGAGAAAAACGATACATTCAATTTAAAGAATAGCACAGTTTACATAAAGAAGTGATGATACGCTTGCCATGACTACTTTGGCGTTACTCATCTTCAGGTTATACGTGGGTTGCGTTAGAAATCTTTGCCATAATCGCTTACAACACGCTTTATTGCTTTGGGGATGTCAGATATATACAAAATTAAGTAAGATGTTGCCACTTATATATATTTGACAATGATTGTTTTTAGGTAGCTACAGTTTTTGTAAATATTATTTATTATTATAACGGAATGTTATCTGCGCTTCCACCATCAATGATTTTTTATTTAATCTGTAATGCAGAAGATCTTGATCAGGATAATCAGATAGTCTAAGATCCCAATTAGGATCGACCTTCACCCATCTATTTACCGGATGAAAGTTATTTTTTATGAAATATAAAATGTTAACAAATATCCCTGCAATGGGTTGCCTAAAAAAATGTGGTCCAGACTACTTTTAGTGAAAATATCAAGAATAAAATTTTTAGAAATTTTTCACTGACTTTCATATCTAACGAATTTTGATCTACTCGAAAGTAAAAGCCATAAAGAATATGCAGCAGCTATGCTGTCTGCCTCTTTTCGTTCACTATTTTCGCATTTATACAAGTTGTGAATAGTAATTACGTTCATCTGTTAATTCATTGCCTCACATGTATAAATAAAGATAATTTTATTGCAAATACGGTGCTATATGATTTCCCACAAAATATCAGTCAAAAAATAAAATTTACAAGCTTTCCAAGTTTTGATATTTTTATTAAAAGTTGTCTGGACCATATTTTTTAGGGCAACCCATAACAGGGATATTTGTAAATATTTTACATTTCATAAAAAATAACTTTCATTCGGTAAATAGATGGGTGAAGGTCGACCTTAATTCGGATCTTGTACTAAGAGGAACTTATTTTCTCATTATATGGGTGGGTAAAAATCACGTTCAAAGATTCCGTAACATAGATACATAACAAATAAAAGCGTGTTAATAAATCATGCATACAACAGTTTTCTATTGCGTCACCTTTTAGAAATATCCTTATACATTCATATATGTATTCATAAATGTTCCGAAAATAAAAATATCACCGTGTTTGGTGTAGAATTGTTTTTTATATTTTGTCTACAAATGTACTCGACACTATACACTACTAGATACCGCACTGCTACCTTTTTAGTATGGTAGTTACCACACTAGTTACCAATTTTCTGTGTCAAATCAAATATAATATTATTTAGTACGTGAAAATATTATATAAAATCAGTAAATATTATCTTCTGCGAATGTCATAAGGTTTGATATGAAGTGAAGTTTTTTTATTTTAGAATTTGTTATGAAAATTTTTTTAAATAAATATTACATTGCTTCAAATTTTTAACTTGAAATTGTTTACTTTTGTTTTTCTGATTGACATTTTACTATATTTTGTTAACGTGACGTAGGTGATGGTATAACAATATAAAATTTGATAATAATCAGTCATTAAAATTTATAACTAATTTGTCACACCGTAAAACCGGTTTTATAAAATATAACTTTTTAAAAAAAAGTACCTTATTTGTTTAATTCAGCATGTAAATTTATTGCATGTCAAACCCAGTTTAGTGCCATCCATGGATACCTTTTCATTATATTTCTAAAATTAGTTTTCAGTGCTGTCACATAGGTACTAACTTCATCATTTTTCCTATAATGTTTGTAATGAAATAGTAAAATTAATAAGTATAGGCAATATTATTACATTAATGGTGAATCTATTGTGTGAAAGTTCATATTAATTACAAAATCAAAATGTGTATGTGGAGCTATTGATGATAACTACATTTCGTATATTATAGTTACTTATACAACATATCGAAAATGTTCGATATGGCTATGTATAAGACTGTACCCAATTGAAGCTACGTAAAGAGTTATTCACCGCTCATCGACTGAGAGAGTCTCTTTTTCAGTTATCGTCATAGAGGTTACAACTACCCACATTCACCTATGAATAACCTATAAATAAATTTAAATAAGTGAACGCAAACAATTGACTGAGTTAATTGTTGAAATTCCATGTATAGACAGTGTTGATGGCGCAAACGTTTGTTTTTTTTGACGTCATGTAGGTAAAGAAAGACAGTCGCTCTTAGATAGCCACACATTCATAACTGAAAGTCCTATATAATACATTCTATCAAATTTGCGCCCTCGTGGGTAAACAGTGATGTTTACAAAAAAAAGTTTCAAACAAAAGTTGTTTTACACTCCAACTTTTGTTCTATCTTTAACGGCTTAAAGGATGGGCCCTACGGACCAAAGACCCAATTGACCTATGTTGCTCATTTACGAACTCGACCTCACTTTTTATGTTCTAAGCACGCTATAAAAATTTCAGCTTGATATCTTTTTTCGTTTTTGAGCTATCGTGTTCACAGACGGACGGACAATCGAAAATGATTTCTTTTATTGTTTTAAAAGTTATATGAAGATATAATATAAAGTTATTAAATGGTATATGCCAAAAACCGAGAAATTCGGTCATATATTTGCTGTTTGGGAAACTTTTTTCCATGTTTCTGACATAACATATGTGATTGTGGCCTTATATACCTTACAAAAACCATCTACAAGAAAAACACATATAAGAAACAACCTTTCTTTGCTCAAATTATACATTATTTTTTATTGGTTAATATATTAAATGGTATATACACGTTTGAATATGATATTTAAATTTTACATTTGTATATGTCATTTCTTAATGTCCCACAAATGTCAACAACAAATAATAATCCTTTTAAAAAAAATATTTTGTAGTAAATTTAATGGAATATGGTTTAAAACACCCCCTATACTCTATACATCTATGGCATATAGGTTTACATACCTATAGATCTACTAGATGTAGAGTAGGGTGACGAAAAACCATTAAGTATGTTACAGCTGTCGGTAACACAAATATGAATAATTCGGTATGAGTTTAGTTCAAATCGTGGTATTATGTGTATATGATGATTGCATTTGTTGGGTTGGTTTGTACGTACCTCTGCAGTGAATGGTAATGAGCTAAGTGGTTACCACCTGGATAGTTTGTCTCATAGCTGTTTTCGAGTAGTTAATTGTATATGTATGTATGAGAATAGTAAAATTTATTTTAATATCGGATATAACTAAACTTTTGGATTCTTATTCTCTTTGTGAATTACTCTTTTAAGGTCCTAGTGTCTTTATCAAATCTTTTTAAGGGTGCAGTATTTCAATATCTTAGTTTTGGCTCAATTTGCTGAAAATATTGTGGTTTTTCCTTACAAAGCGTCTTACAAAAATGAAATACCAGTCACCAAATTTTATAGCTATGAAATGAAAATAACAGTGTCGAATATCGAGAGCAAAAACGATGCTCCGTACCTATAAGTATCTTCCACGCTGGAAATACGACGGCGCGATTATGTTCCATTCCAAATAGTTAGGAAAGAGGTGGTGATTTTTAAACGGCTGAGTTTATTTTTTGGAAACATAGCTTAGAACACTTTAAAATCAAAATATTAAACAAAATCGGTTCATCCGGTTAGTTGGTTTGTTGTCACAAACGAATTAAGCTGATTTTATTTCCAAAGATTAGAAAAATATCTTTGTAAACAAGTGAAAAATGTTATTTTACGAAACAAAAAATTATGAAGTGGCACATTACTCTGCGAATGTTAATATGACCCTTAAATAAATACACATTTGAAGAATGACAAATCGTCCTCTTTCACAAATTAAATTTTAAAAAAAGTTAAAAGAGTGAACAAGTAGGTTACACTTACTTAAAAATGGCGTATAGAAACAAATATGTTTAGCTGATTTTGAAATACAAGTTTTGAAAATAAATATATTTTCAATCTCAATAAGCATTATTTGTTATTTTAAAGATATTATGCAAATATTGTTGGCAAATGGTAAACCAATAACTTCAAATCGAAAAGAAATAATCGAATGATTATTGGAATCGTATTTGTATTACTTGAACATAGCTTTATAAATATCCAGTCGAAGCCATTCTTGTTGGTACTAGTGACTAAATAGTTCAAATATAATAACTATTCGAGGCTGTCGACTGTACTACAATCTACAACTACTACAAATACTATTACGATTATTCTGTTCTATGTGAATTTGTTGGTAAGTTAGGTTATGTTTATGGTTTTAATACATAGAAAGTTATGGTGGTTTGCGAAACGATTGCCAACTAACTAATCAGCCACCACCACACCAATAGGTGTACATTCACTCACTCTCACCATTGATACAAAATAACTAATTACATTTTCATATGTTGATTATAATTATTATTGTGCACATAAGAGAGAAATTAGATAATTATGTAAATGTGTGGATGAGAGAGAATCATCATAATCAGAATTGGTATACGCAAAGCCTAGTTATCTATATTTTATAAGGAGTGTTCATGAAATATTGAAGCTGGTGTTGTTCAAAGCTTGTTCTCATTCTTGAATAATTAGATTGCCTTTTGATTGAATATTATTTTATTTTTAACCCCCGAAGAAGGAAAAGGGGTATGAGTGTGTGTCAATGTGTTTTTCTGTCTGTGGCATCATAGCGCCAAAACGGATAAACCGATATAATTTTTTTTGGTTTGAAAGGAAATTTAAAGGAGAGTGTTTCATGTGCGAGCTTAGAGTTTTGTAACCGAAAATATTAAAAAATTGGCGATGATCTTCAAAACCGATTCAGTTTGGAAAAGGCATGAGATATAATTTGGATATATAAATAGTTACTACGGAAATGAATGGTCAAATAAACATTGCTGAATTCATTCTGAAAAGTGAAATGGTAAAATATTAAGATAATTCAAAACAATAATTCAAAAGAACAAAGTCAACTGAAATATTTCAATTTCAATTAAAATATTTCCAAAAATTTGTCCCAATGATAGCTGTCTGAGTATCCTTTTCATCTCATCTGATATCCTTGACCATCACCTTGATATTGATTTAAGAAAGAGTGTTATAAGTTTAAAGTGTTTATCTATGCGTCTGTGTGTTTCTCAGTGGCATCGTAGCCCCCAAACAGTCAAACTAACTTGATTGAGAACATTTTATAGCTAAGTTTCCAAAAATCGGTTTACATAAAAAAAAATCGCGATTTTTAAATTTTGTAATTTTACTTGTTATACCTCCCATAATGGTTATCGCAAAATGGTTTTGAAATTATCTCGAAAATGCCTTAACAGCTCTCTGTTGAATCACTGGTTGAGAGAAGAAGTAAAAGTAGTTTACGACCTGGAATAACACATGTACGCTATTTCATGTATCAGTCCGGGTAATTATGAAAAAATGATTTTCGTTTTCGTTGGAAATAAACAGACATAATCAATCGTCAAGTTTTTCTCTTTCCTTCGATTAAGCACTAGAATTCATGGCTGAAACCACGTAAATTTTTATGTATTTGAATTTACCAATAATGAAAACCTACTAAGATGATAATTAACGATTATACTTTCAAAATAAGCGTTATAAAATGCATATTCATAGATATTCATCGATTTTTTGTATACTTGTTTACATAATATTAAATTTATTTGTTTAGTTTCTCAATACACTAGCTATTTGTGATTGATAAATAAACAATTGTAAAAAAAAAAAAAAAAAAAAACAACTAAAAAACCTGTTTTTGTTACTAGCAGAACAAAAAAGTAAAAATAATTTCTACAAGTTCTGAAAAAGTAGGATGATAAATAAGAAAATCGTTTTCAATTAAAGAACATATCACGTTGGGAGAGTAAATGACAAAAAAAGATTTCAAAATCGTGAACTTATTCAAAGGCAAAAAATACACTAAAAAAAGGAAGGTTTCGGCATCTAGTTTAAGATCCTGCTAACGCGCAGTATCAGAAGTGCTGGGCCACAACCATCAACTTTATGAAAAAAATTTCAAACAAAAATTGTCGAAAATTTATTTTTCTAGTAAAAATGTAGAGATGTTTAAGTAAAACATGGTCATATGTCACGATGCCACACGGGAAAACATCTTACTCAAAGTATTTAGATCTCCGAGCAGTTTTCATCTTAGATTGGAGCTTTTTTTGTTCTTGATTTTAGGTATTCAACCAACGCTATCCTTAGATGGTATTTATCAAATTTTTTTTATGTTAAGTTTTAAGAATTTTACCTAGATTTTTATTCGAATACTTTCTACATGCATAATAATAGTAACGATAAACATATTATGAATTTATTATTTGTAGTGATCACGTTCAACTAACACTATTTTATACTTCCTCAATAATTTGCCATATCGGCCCCATTCATTATTAAAAATTACTGAAGTTTTTTAATAAGATCGTATATATAAACTTGTTTTATGTATATTCTGATCGAGATCAATGTGTCCGTGGTAATATAACTGCAAGAACGTTTATATAATGTGACTTATATTATGAGTGATTAGAGTAATTAACATAATGATTGATTAGAGCATTGTAGATATGGGCGATTCTTTCAGAGATGGACAAAAATTTTCTAAGCATTGAATTAAGCGTGTATTCGAAAAAAAAAATCAAATGGAATTATTTGGTTCAACGGCTTTGTGCTTTTTAGTTTGTCTAAGATAGTACAAAAATATATATAACTAAAATCACGTGAGAGATAAGAATACAATCGCGGAATAACTAAACAGGGCTTTAACTCTCTTTTAAATTAATTTTCATTTGGTAGACATGTGTCGTTAAATGCTTATAAATTTTGCATAGCTCTAGCAGCATTGTCCAGATATAACTTCACCATGCGATTAGGCAACCTCTTATATGGCCAAAAGAAGTTTTCAAAGTTCTTATATAGCTATCAATAAAATATATTCTATTCTATTCAATTCTATTTTCGAAATAGGTACTCTTACGATTGAATATGTCTCTTTCGCAAAGTACTATCCATTAATTCATAGTTCTATGTGTCGAGTAGTGTTTTTATTTAGACTTTGACACTTATAGTTCTCTTTTACACACAAATATAATCGAAAATCAACTTGATTTCGTTTGCCTACTGTATTTTTCAGCTAAATCATTTATCATTTATTGTCATTGTAAGTATTCAATTTATGTGAATATAATTCAAGAAAATTTAAAATAAAGTCTACTCACTAGCTGCAGTATTATCAAATAATAAGATAAATTAGTTTAAATTTTGAAACTAACAATAATACATTGTGCTTATTTAAAATGTTATATTTATGTATATTGTTTGCTTTAATCGCAATGAACGATTTCGGTTCATTAAATTTTTTTTACCCATTTTGCGATGTAATTAAATAGTTTATTATGTAATACTTTCCGTTTACCGGAATGCACTATTTTCAGATTAGACGTAACGCACAAACAAATAATTTAAAATAAACTTGTAGCTCTTCTTTAAGTCAGAAAGGTAATCCGTGGTGTAGGTTATTTTAGATTGGCTGTCCACGAAGGACACACTTAGACTATAGAGCCCATTGCGATACCATATAAGTGTTTTATCACCTTTCTGCTGATAATTTCATTTTCAGTTCCTCAATTTCAGAGGCTAAGTGCACGTCCTTCATGCATATACCATGCACTACACCAACCCATCACAACTATTAATTAAATTTATATTGTTGCGACGGTGGGAATCGAACCCACTACCCTAAGCATACCGCGGACGGAATTGGTTACGCCTTAACCAAATGAGCTAATAGGACCACGAATCCGTGGTGTAAGTCATTGAACATTTCTTGGCCATATTTTTTGAAAGAAATTGCGAATATTCACAGTTTACTACTGATGGAAGCTTGATCTAGTTCGATCAAAATCAAATTCGATATATATGCTAAACCTGCTGTTGTGCCAATTCAAACTTTGACCTACAAAGAACGAATGGAAAATGAACCGTAACGAAACTATGCTGAGACAAAACTCTTATGGGTAAAATGAAAAAAATTACAGTTTGTTTCGTATATTACGAATCATATTGACATATATAAATAGAAAATAGAATTTAAATTTAATGAAACAAATATCTCATAGAAAATACATACAATTAAATTGAATACGTACAACATCCATAACAATTGGCGTGTTCTAAACATGAACTATAAAGTAGGTACCTACAACTGTTGTAGTAAAATAGTATTTGTTATAATAACACTTAAAATTTCACCACAATAAAAGCAATAATTTCCATACGGTTCGCTTAAATAAATGGAGTGAAAATGGAGACATATATGCGTCACTAAATGTGATTTATGTCCTATTTAAATTGGCTCTCTCGTTAAAAGGACATGAAGACGTCCATCGGGTATCCTAAAAATTAATGAAAATGTGTAAAGTAGACATTTAAAGAAATTTGAGTTAAGGCTCAATATTTAGGAAGTGCTCTGTACATAAATATTATACATTATTATTCATTTGCATTTGAGATGGTCTAGATTTTTATATTCTGTTCAACATTTTTCAGATATAGATTTAAGATAATCGCCGCCAATTGTATCTTTTTTTTTTAAATTTGCTAATTTTAATAAATATTTTTTTAAATTTAATTTTTTTATAAATTGAAAGATTTATAATTTTTATTAATGGTTATTGTTATAGAAGATAAACGGCATGCTTAATTGTATGCCTGTAATCTATGTATCCAATATGGATCTGGCTAAAACCTTGGAGAGATACTGCGTGGATAACCATTCAATTTGCTATGGTTTCTAATATTATAAGCTATTCGCAGACCTTAAGCAAATATTGGTTTAAACCTCATAGTAATTCCTTTTATACAAATTGCAAAAGAGGGAAAATTACATTTTTACTGCAAGTTTTTCTAGCTGTATTAGTTAAGCGAATTCCCTCAGAGATCCTCTCCTCCAGCCCTTGTTTATCTGTCGATTTGTCTCATTAACGAACATGACATTTCAAATACCCTTTTGATACCAGATTTTATTCAAATCGCTCTTAAATTTCGACGGCTAGAGAAGGTACTCACACATAAATTTATAGATAGATACATATGTATATAATACATACATACAAATATATAAATTTTAACGCTGGTCATTTGTCATATCTTTTAGGTAGGATCGATGAACATTTGAAGAAATTTTTTCAAAATTCTATCCTAGTACAAAAGCAATATCTCATATTATAGGTGTATTTCGTTCCTTGTTATAAAAACAAAATTAATAAAATCGGTAACAGAAAATATTTGATTGTTACCCAAATTTTCGAACACCCGATATCTATTTCAGTGCTTCTATAAAGTAAACCACAAATGGTAACATTTAATACACTTGCTCGAGTTACATTTGTTCTTCTTTTACTTATATATTTTAGATATTGTGTTCTAAATTTCATTGTTTCTCTACATAAACCTAACCTTATTAAACGATTTGATACTATGTTGACTACTTTAACCAAATATGTATGGTCGAGTCAATTTCAATGTAAAACCACCAAATGATTTTTCTTTATGCATGTTACTGCTATTATTATTATCCATTATTGTTATTATTTTAAAGTAGACCCTTAATGATAGTTTACTAGGACTACTGAAAATTGTACCATTTCATTAAATATGTAAATAGAGAAATATTTTTACTTTTAACTATCGATTAGTATAGCCAACACGATAGCATAACAGTATTTTTCTAGCCATAGTCAACTTGTTCGAAATTACCTCTTTATATTTTACTCAGTGTTATAAATATGGAACATATAAAGAAATTTTTCTAATTTTCATGGTCAGTACAAAAGCAATAGCTCCATTTCCTTCGAAAATTCACTTTAAACACACCATTGCAGTTATGGAAAGTAATCTGGGAAGTTGAATGTGTGTACTATAGAGGTCTCATTCACATGTATAGCTATTGTTTAAATAACACAACAGAGGCCGCAGATTAACAGTAGTATGACTATGTCAAGTTTATTAATCCGTGTATCAGTTTTCGTCACTCAAACATAAAATTTTAAGTTCTACATATATATATTTCTTACGGAAGCCTGAACGGCTCACTGTCAATTTATGAGAAAGTGGCGCTACACTAGTTTATTTTTTAAATGTGTACTACCCACAAGTATAAAACCAACTTTTACAAAAGTCACTAGTTCACTTTCAACAAGTGCACTTGTGACTTGTGGCATTATGGGAACGAACCTTTTTGAAGATATTAGTCTTTAGTCTTAATGATGACTATCCTGTTATTAGACACTACCAAAACTGTCTAGAAATATTAATTGTATGTCCGGATTTAATAATAATGTGATAATGTTTATAATTTGTCTTAGCAGTTAGTTCAAAATTTTCTTGTTGATGTTTTTCTTTTGCATCTGCACATTTCTAATTTCTAAACTTTAAAAGGACTATTAAGTGTTTATTATAAAGTTTAATTAGAAATCTGTACATGACAAAATACCGACACCTTGAAAGAGGTTCATTTCCATAATGCCACAAGTCACAAATGCCCTTGTTGGAAGTAAACTAGTGGCTTTTATAAAAGTTGGTTTTATACTTGTGGGTAGTACACATTTATAAAATAAGGTGGTGTAGCGCTAGTTTCTCATAAATTGTCAGTGAGACATTCGGGCATCCGTAATTTGTCGCTTAATATCCGTACTACATATGTAATATATTTCACTAAACATATAGAAGCTAGTAAATATAATGTAAAATTTTAACATATATATTTGATTTTTTGACTCATAAAATTCATCCGAAAATGCATAATCATATCAACATAAACGTATATAATGTAGTAGCAATATACATCTGTATCTATATAATAACAACAAAATATAAATGGCAACAACCATAGTGAAAACCGCATCACATTTAATAATGCTATATTATACAGCATAAAATATATAATGTAGACCGAAAGCTGGTATTCAAAATATAAAGCTTTTTGGTCAAGCTCGTGTTTTACGATTCACTTAAATTCATTGTTTAAAACATAAACCATGCGAACAATCATAGCCGTTCGGATCCACGGTCATGAAACATTTCTAAAAAAAAAGTGCATGAAACTGTAAAAATATAAAGTAAAATTTTGTAGGACATATACCCGCATTTCTTAATGTATTGCGCACCCCTTCATTTTTACCAAATTGAGTAAATAAATCTTGAAGAATGAACAATTGAGTTAGTGTTAGGGAATGCCTTTTTATTGTGTTAGCTCTCCGTTCCATCTTCTTGTTGGAAATATCTCATGTGTTAAAAAATGAAAAAGAAAACAGCATCTAATGATGAGTGGGGTTAAATATGATCTAAGTAAATCGATTGATACGCAGTCTCTTGTTCGAATCATACTCTTCAAGTGAACTGTAACGATTTTACATATGAAAGACAAGACCACCTTGCGATACAATCGGCTTTCTTTCAATGTGCATTAGGGGGTGACCTATTTCCTGCGGTTAACACGTTTTAATCCATGATTGCTTAATTTTTTTTTAAATGTTTTTAAAAACGTGAGTATTGGAGCTTTCAGAACCAGCTGTTGTGTTGTTCTAAAGAAATTTATCTGAAAATTTTTTAATTTCGCCATTTAAAATAATGTCATTCTTCTCTGAATGTTTTGTTCTCCGTTTGGACTAATATTGTGACGAAATATTATGTTTATTTAAAACGTAGTTATAAACATGAATGTATAAAGTATACGTACATATTATTGCACTGTTTTAAAAATTGGTATATTAAATTGTATTATAGTCTGTGTGAATCTGTGTGCGGCAAAAATTAAATTTTTAGTCCGTCGTTAAAGTTGGTTTACTTTATTATGATAACATATATCCCGCCAGACATTCTATAGCTTCAAAATTCTTTGATTTGGAATGCAAGTAAGAAACGTATACTATTAGTCTCACTCCGAAACTATTAACTTACTAACTAATTAGTCTTAATTAACTATTAGTCTTACTCCGAAATCATTTTACGTGTCATGTTGCGGTTGAACAGCCCACATTTTTGTTCTGTTGATTGCACGGTATAGTATGATCAACGTTGCAAAAATTATGTTCTAATGAAGTACCAATTAGAGTTTGAGCGCAACATTACTTCAAACCAGTTCCTTTACAGCAAACTCGTTTTCTATTTACAAAACTATTCATTTTCTAAAAACTAAAATTAATTCGTAAATGATTGTTTTTATAAACATTATATACACCAAAAGTAATTAAATAAAAAAATTATCACGTTAAAAAACACGATTCTTGGTTAAACTACACAATGGTTGAAACCATTGTATTATCATTATTGTTTCTGGTACACACAAAACATCCAATTATTTATATACAAAATTAAAGTTTAATTATAATAAATCCTGGATAATAGCTTTGAATAGTTTTTTATTTTTTTTTACAAAAAATTAGCCACATATTTGGTTTAAAAATTTTGTATGTTCTGTAATAATATAACTAATTTTTGTTTGTTTGGAAATTTGGGTTAATGATAAACAGTTTTATTCAATTACAGTGCACCTAATTAATAACGTCAATATATAGTCATATAATAACTTTTAAGCACATCAATTTTTAAATTAAAACACATCACCGTAAAATCTCAAAAAAAAGCAGACAATGTTGTTTTTAACAAGTGAAATTTACAAAACTTTTAAAACTCCAGGCAAATTTTTCGGGTACGGAATTCTAAACTCGCAATTAACATATATAAGAACACTCTCCATTAAATTACCTTTTTCTTTAAAGCATTATGGAGATTGTCGCCAATTTTTTGTTTTTTCTTTAGTACAGAACTCTCAACTCGCACTTGAATCATAGCGAAGTTAAATTACCTTTCAAACAAAACCAAAAAAAACACACACACAATCATACACATAGCGGTCAAACTTATAACACGCCTTTTTTGGTTCGGGGGTTAACAAGCGGTTCAGTTATTCAAAAACTTATCATAGTTGCTTAAAATTCATTTTGAAAAAATTGTGATTAAAACTCAGATCTTTATTACACTTGTTTTAGGTAAAAAGGTATTTGACTGCAAGATGTCAAGGCGGGTGTCTCGCAATAATCTAACCACAACTTTTTTACAATGTACTTTGAATTTCATAATGGTCGGATCTGCCTTAAAAAATTTAATTCATTTCCTAGAGGACAGTTTTGAGATCAAATTTCTATAAAGCACGTTTTTCGTTCATTAGCTTGACGTTAGTGTATAGAAAAACGAAAAAGTGAAGTAGATGTTTGACAAAACAGGATTTGTTTTTTCTAAACTAAATCCTTAAATATATTTCATCGAAGTACCTAAAGCAAAATTAACCGTTGTTGGATGGTGTATTTTTTTTTTGTTGGGTCCATTTAGGGCATAAGGCCCTTATTAATCTCGCTTTTTGCCTAGTTTATTTAAGTTCCAAATTAATTTCTCAGGTTGAACGCACGTTCATATTCACAATCCTACAGAACTATTTAAATTAATTGTTGTGGTGGCAAAAATCAAAACTTTCATTACTTGATTTTTGTTCTGAAAAAATTAGTCATCTTTGTATTTTTTAAATATCGTGTATACAAATTTTACATTTGAAATCATCGTTTCGTATAAATTATTAAAAATGAATCTGTCAAAAATTTTTTTTTTCTGTTATGTATGATTCACTAACTTGTTACACACAAAAAATGGTTTAAAAACAAGTGAAAACAACAATTGACTGAGTTAATTGTTGAAATTCCATGTATCGACAGTGTTGATTACTTTGTCACATTACACATGCATACATGTCACACATATATAACTGACATACCCCTATAATACATACTATACAATTTGCGCATAATTTGTAAAAAATGTTTCAAACAAAAGTTGTTTATTTTTTTTATTTAAGGAACATTTTTTACATTTAAACTTTTTTTCTATCTCTAACGATTTACAAGATCGGTCCTACGAACCCAAGACCTAATTGATCTATGTTGCTCGTTTACGAACTCGAGCTCACTTTTTACATCCTCAGTACGTTTTAAAAATTTCAGCTTGATATCTCCTATCGTTTTTAGTAATTGTGATGACAGACGGGCAGACGACAGACGACAGACAGACAACCGGAATAGGACTATATAGGTGATTGTATGAACACCTAAACCAAAATTCTGTTCATTTCATAAATTTTTTTAAGCGTTACAAACTTGGGACTAAACTTAGTATACCTTGGTATATTTCATATACATGGTATAAAAAAAATGTACTTTATATAATTCAAAGATTATAACAACGTTATGGAAAATTCATTATACTTTACACGTTTTTTTGATTGAAATAATCAAAGAGAACAAAATGTTATACCGAAAAAAAAAAATCAGAATATTTTTCATTTAAAATTTTTGTAAAATATACGTATATATATAATATATTACTTTTTTATTGTGTTTCATATATAAGTTATCAATTTTAAATTGAATACACGTTTTCATAACACGCAGCAGACAGTTTTCCAGATTTCCCAAATGAACCATATCAGTAGTGTGTGAAAAGTATCATGTACAATAGATATAGAGTTGATATTGGAATGAGTTAACACCGAAAAACTACCAAACGAACAACTGCCTGAAAACGGTTGTAAAACCAATAGAAATAGGGTGGATACAGATGATAGAAAAACTTTTATGCTGCCGATATTCGCTTCTACCAATGATAAGTTATCATTGGTTTTTCATGTTCCGACGATGTATTTTTTTTTATAAATTTAGTTTGATTTATATTTTTAGAAAATTTTATTGATAGATTGATGGTAGATATTTTTTGTTTCAGTTTCTTTTAAGTTCACCTACCTGATGTTCTGTATAATACAGAGTTGTTCAGTAAGATTTTTTATCAAGTTAATGGAAGACATTTTGTTCAAAAGTTCAAAATAATGTTGGCCACCTATTACCTATTTAAATTCATTTATGCAATTTGTGATCTTCAGGTTGCTTTCGTGAATAAATCCAAGGCAATTTTAGATTTGCGGTTGAAATTATTTGCACCATTTTTCAACTTGAGATGAATCAAAATTGAAAATATATTTTTTTTATATTTCTGTCCCCACTATCGTGTTCATACATCCTTAATTATACGGACACAACGAATTTTCTTTTGTTTTCAATAATTTATAAAGGTTTTAAATTTAATTTAAATAGTTTTTTTTTCCACCGACTAGTTTGGGAGAAATTTATGAAAACATATCACACATCTACCATTAAACCATAAAATCAATGTTAAATATGCCTACTTTTGAAGTTATTTATTTATTTAAATTATCGAGCAACTAACAAAAGTGGATTAATGAAATTTACATAATATCCTACCATCTGACGCTTGTTGTCTAAGTGTAGTGTCTTATTAGCAAATTTAAATTACTGGGTAGAGTTTCTGAGATATGACAATGTTGGGATCGATTTTAGCCCGTATCTAAAAAACTATTCGACCAGTCATCAAATGCACTCAATTTTTGTATTTTTTTGGTCAAAATAATCTTATATACTGGGTTTTATCGAAATTGGAGCTAAACAAAATTTTTCGATTTTTTACAATTTTTTTAAAAGGTACCCCTTTCTTTGAAAAAATCGAGAAAAACTCAAAAAAATTTTTGTTTTGGAATTTGATAAAACTTGGTATATGGGGTAATTTTGATCCAAAAAGTACAAAAATCGGGTTAATAAAGTGATTGGATTCAGATTTTTTGAGATATCGCAATATTTGGGTCGATTTTAGGTCGTATCTCAAAAACTATCCGACCAGTCATCAAAGGCACCCGATTTTTGTAATTTTTGGGTCAAAATTACCTTATATACTCAGTTTTATCGAAATTGGAGATAAAAAAAATTTTTTCGATTTTTTGAAATTTTTTTAAGGGGTACCTTTGTGAAAAAACTCAGTGGATGGGGTAATTTTGAGTTGCCCACCGAAAAATTAAAATCCATAAAATTGTGAACAAAAGGGCTAAGTGAGGCTATAATGTAGTAGTCTTTGTTTTCCAAAGGAGAAATTGCCCAGCATCTGGGCTATACTTTTCAATATTTCTAAGCAATATCAACTTTATATTTGAAACAAGTGTAAACAAACAATTGACAGAGTTAACTGTTGAAATACCATGCATAGATAGTGTTGATTACTATAACACATTACACATATATTACACATTACACATCCATAACTAATATAACTGATATTTCTATATAATACCTACTATAAAATTTATGTCTAATTTGCGCCCTAACGGGTGAACAGTGATGTTTAAGGAAAAATGTATCAAACAAAAGTTGTTTTATTTTTTATAAGGAACATTTTTTACACTTTTGTTCTATCTCTAACGGTTTACAAGTTGAGTCTTACGGACCGAAGACCCTGTTGACCTATGTTGCTCATTTACGAACTCGACCTCACTTTTTACGTCCTTAGTACGCTATAAAAATTTCATCTTGATATCTCTTTTCGTTTTTGAGTTATCGTGTTGGCAGACAGACGGACAGACAACCGGAAATGGACTAATTAGGTGATTCTATGAACACCTATACCAAATTTTTTTTCGTAGCATCAATATTTTCAAGCGTTACAAACTTGAGACTTAAAATAGTATACCTTGCATATTACATATATGCATGGTATAAGTACATTAATAATTAAGTTGATAATATTACAAATTCATTTCAATATTCGTTATAATGATACAATAAAATTCTACACTTTCTAAGGTGAATTGTCTAAATATGTTAAGCTTTTGTCATATAAAATGAATAAATACCTAATGTATTCTATTTAAATTTGCATCACATCACACATTTAAATGAAATTACATACTGAAGTTATTTTCAAAAAGTTATAGTAATTTGATTTAAATTTAAAATCGATTTTGTTTGTAACAGAAAATCTATTTATATAGTCACTATTTTTTAAGAAGACAAGTTTTATACAATAATAATAATAATAATAATAATCACAATAAATAGGGACGAATTGTGGAAGAAGAAGTGAACAACTGCTTGCATATACATACAAACACAGTTCTTGTCAATATACTGTTACAAATTTTTATTTAACAAAAATTCATGTCACGCGTTACATTGGCTAAAGGTTTGTTTGGCACAAATGCACGACTATGATACAAATCAGAATGCAAACAACCCTTAACTAGTATCATCGATTCCACGATTTTATAGATGTTCTTCTGCTTCGTTCATGTTATTTTTGTTGCTAGTATTGTCACCATCAGTATTATCATTTCTCATTCCCTGTTTTAGCTTCTTTTTTTTTTTTGTTGTACTGTTTAAGGAGCGCACATTTTATTTTAAACCATTTCATCGATACGCTTTATTTTATTCTCTACTTTAGTAGAAGAAAAATTTATCGAAATATATAATAGAACAACCGTATAATAAATATAACAACAAAACATTTTCAGATAATAGATGAATATTTTGTAACATAAATTTTACACTTTTTAAAACGTAAGTACGGTATTAGTATATTATTTGACTGTATTTTTTCTTGACAGTTTGAAGTGAATTATTTATAAAATGCTGGCAGTGAACTACCAGCTTCGCTAAGCAACTTCAATTTTAGATACAAAGATTATATAACCTGCACTTATCTGGTTATCGTATTCCGTTACTTATCCTCCTTTTGTTCACAATTTGATCGAGTTTATTATTTCGGCGCGGAACCTTAATTTTAGGGCAAAGCCTAGCTGTACTCTACCAAGCTTCGCTTTAGGGCATCCTGGTTGCAAAGAAGTAGATGAGAAGGATCTAATAAATTATATAAACCCCTGATAAAAGAGTTTAAACAACTTTTAATTAAGTAATTATCAAAACTAGCAGACGGTATGTGTATAAGACAATCGCCTTGCGTCCCCTAGGTCTCCGTGCATTGGTGTCACGCCGGCTTTGTACTCCTAGTAATGACGGCTCTGTACATCTTTATTATTCTTTAACATAATTTAATTAACTGCGTATTGATTAATTAACGTAATCAGAATATGAAATTATTTTTTATATTTAATAATATTTGTATAAAAAGATAATAAAATAAACTGAAACACATTTAACGAGAAAAATATATTTCGTTTTTTTTTTTTTTTTTTTTTTTTTTTTTTAAACTAGCGATATGTTTTTAAAACATTTTAATCAAATTTAATATATAAATGAAAAGAAAAATGAAAACTTTTTGATAAAAAGTTTCATATACAATTTAAAACTTGTTAAAAACTAATTTTGTTCCATATAATAATATCAAAATAAATTCATTTAAAAAAAAATTTGTCCTGCTTGAAATAAGTAGGAAAGAAATAGATTTTATATCGCGTTTAGAGAGAAGCAGAAGTAGCATGGAAGAATAAGAAAAATTTTTCATAACACAATAAAATTGAAAGTACAAAACCAAAAAATAATCATTATAATATAAATAAATTTATGGTTTTCAAAAATGTCTTTTTAAAGTGGTAAAAATGACAAAGAATGCCGCCCATACAAAATATTCCTTACTCATAAAGTAGTAAGTTCGATCTTGAACAAGATAAATTTTTTAATTTCGAAAATCGAAGTTTTAACCAATGCTCAGGTGTCTTGTTAATCGATAAAAATGGCCATCTTAAAAGTTTACCCTGCTTGGTCTACCAATTCAACATTTATCAACTTTTTGCCTTTGTTTTACATTTTGTTTGATCATTTTTATTTCTTTCAATTCATAGATATGTCAGATATAATCTTTAAGAATCACATTTGAGCTTAAAACCTACAATATCGATTTTCATTAGCGTAGCCACGGTTCAAACTTTAATTTATTTTATTACCAAACGAGGCAAAACAATGCCACTACCTTCTGTTTTCTTCTAAACTCAATATTGATCAATCCTGTGTATCATAATCTTAAGCACTGAATGAATAATCAGTCATCCCAAAAATTTAATCCATAAATTTTGTTACACCTTCGCCATTCTCTTCTCTCGAGGAAAAAAATTTTTCCATAAAAAATTGTAATCAGTCATGCGTAACATTACTATCCTACGAAATAACCACTATTTCCTTGAAGTAATAACGTGTTTTGAAATAAAGGCTCGTCATACTTGCAACGAAAAGCTGAAAATTTTGTATAAATAAGACCAAATCTAGTTTGTTAAAGTGTAGAAGATAATTTATTCTTAAGAAATTATTTTAAAAAGAAAATGCTAATATTTCATTCAACCAATAAAGTGCATAACCCTCAATGTATTCTTAACTTATATCATTTTTCTAAATAACTGAATTTAGATGTTTGTCTGTTCGTTTTTCTACTTTTATCCTCTTCTATAATAAAAATAAAACGATTTTCTCGCTATTTTACTAACAATTTTCTTCATACATTTGATATGGATGTGTAGAAAGATATTATTATGAAGAGGATTTACTTAAATGAGCCGTTCAGTATTGTATTGGACATTGGGGGATCAGCTGTCTTACTTTACTAAAAGTTATCAACTTTAGATGTGGTTCTACACATCTGTATGTAATCTATTTATACTGACTGTTTTGGAAAAGGAATGAGAAATTGTATCATTTTTTTATGTTGACTTTTTTATACCAATTACATACCTCAACGGGTGGTAGATGTTCATGTTTCTATTTGTTTTGAGGCATATGTCAAACAAAAAATAAGAAAAGACGCCATGTGAATATATGTCGAATTTTCGGGAAAAAAATATTACCTCCAGACTATCGCGTTTTAGTACCTTTTGAAAAAAATAATGCAATCATGTCACTGTAGGTCTATTATTTATATTTGTTGTAGAAGTTACACTAAATATTGTCTACCGGTAAGATTATAGATATTAGCAGTTAAAAACACTCTTAAAAATTTGTTGGTAGCTTAATTATGTTGTCTATATGCATGCCTAAAAACTTATTTATCAATGAAAATTCTTCACTAATTCACCTGTTATTGTTACGAGAAGATTTTTTTTGTGCTTAAAAAATTCATTAATTTTACATCTTTATACTACTTTTACATCAGTTAAGTAATACACGTTGCGTGTTTTTAATATTAAATCTACTGAAAAGGATATATCTAGTCAGCAAGATTGTTTAAAACTACATACATAATGTTTTTTGAAATGCCGAGTCAATCTATATTAACTCACAAGTTTTTTCTTACCGTTTAGTCATCTTTTTACTGTCAACATCTAAGCATACCTAATGCAGACTTTTTTTCAAATATCATTATAAATATCAACGTGTTAACAAATTACAACTATGTGAGTTTTTCTAAAAATCCCCAAACAAACGCTAGTACTCGAAAGTTTAGATTTGCGACTTTGATACTCTTAGTTGAGGAAGAGAGCTAAAGGTACTACCATTTTATAATTTTTTAAGCTCTTTAATAAAATTTCATGCCATTTTTTTTTTTTTTTTTTTATTAATTATCACTTCCTGTTACTCTTCTATAAAACTGATTTTTAAAATACAAATCCGATTTTACTTGTTACAAATTATTCCAAAACCGTGCGATAGCTGAATTATTATACAATACATCAAGATAACGGACACTTTTCTATTTTCACCAAAATAACATTTAAAAAAAACATATCTACCAATGAATAGACTAACTAAAAAAAAAAATTAATTATGTTTTTAACGATATTAATTTATGTAGTAAAACTTAATAAATCATTTTTATTATATTCATTTTTCTCCATCATTATTATATTTTATATAATGTTAAAAAAAACATTATACAATTTTACATTTACAAATAATCCAAAGCATTAAATACATATAATATAATTATAATAAAATATAAATTAATTTATTGCGAACATTAAAATTAATTACGATAATTAATTAATAATTTATGACATGAATGTATTTTTTATCACCCTCAAAAATTGCCAATATAATAATAAAAATATAAAACAACAACTATGGAGTTAACTAAAAAAAAAAAACTCATACCATATTCTTCAAAACGATAAACTTTTTTAAGAATGTTTTTATACCATGAATATATGTAATATGCAAAGTATACTAAGTTTAGTCCCAAGTTTGTAACGCTTAAAAATATTGATGCTATGAACAAAATTTTGGTATAGGTGTTTATAAAATCACCTAATAAGTCCATTTTCGGTTGTATGCCTGTCTGTCCGTCTGTCTCCCAACACGATAACTCAAAACGAAAAAAGATATCAAGCTGAAGTTTTTGGGTCTTGACATATGACATCGTGTAAACCGTTAGAGACGGAACAAAAGTTTAAAAGTAAAAAATATTCCTTATCAAAAAATAAACAACTTTTGTTTGAAACATTTTTTCGTAAACATCACTGTTTACCCGTGAGGGCACAAATTAGGCGTTTATTGTATAGTATGTATTATATGGGGATATCCGTTACGTATGTGTGACATGTATGTATGTGTAATATGATAGAGTAATGTGACAGAGTAATCAACACTGTCTTTGCATGGTATTTCAACAATTAACTCAGCCAATTGTTTGTCTTCACTTGTTTTTATTTATATAAAGTGGTTTCGTTAATTATCGTTACAATCTGCTACTCAAGTATAAATACATTTATTTTCTTGTGAGAATTTTTTTATCGCTTACTGAGATGAACTCAAAAGCTGAACTTTCTGGCAATTTACAGAAAAATAAATAATAAACTTAAGCTTCGAACGACTGAAATGTTTCATTTAAGGCTTGGAAAAGTGAGAATACACTTTTTTGCGTTATCTTTAAAAAAGCTTTTTGATGATTATTTCGAAAGTATGATATCTTAAACCAATATTTATCTGTTTTCGAGGGTATTATATCTTGTAGAAGAGTTTGGAAGTTGTGCCTTGAGAGTAATTACGTTTTGGAGTCGATGCTAACCTTATCCTTAGCTAAAAAATTGTTGATATTTATTATTATTATTATTATATTTTTACCATTTTAATGAATTTTTATAAAGTCGGCTCTATTTTTGTCAACACATTTTTTGTTTGTTTTATACATTTCATTAATTTTACATTTTCAAAGCCTTTATACTACTTTTACAACAAGTTTGTAATGTATATTGCGTGTATTTAATATCTGCTGCCAAAAATGTATTTAGTTATTCGTCTGTTCACTAACATAATTTCATAATCTCTATTGGAATAACATTCACGTTTTTGTACGGAATCTATTGTGTATCCTGTAGTGTCAAATTGAATGCTCTGTTATATTTGCGAATATAATTTTCTGTCTGACTTTTTCCTTCCTTCGAGAAGCTCTCAACGAGAAGGAAGTTAGTTATGCTTCGAATACTGGTTAATTTGGAATAGAGTTTGTAACTAACTAAAGATAAAAAAGATCGGACAGTGTCAAGGTACACTCGGTAGGAACTATATTCCTTTCGTACCTTGGTACATTATAAACACTTACATTTTCTATTTACAAGATATTTTTTCTGAAAATTTAAGGTGTATATTTTAGTAGTCAAATACTTGTTTTTTAAAGAATTTAATTTTATAGCTACTTTAATTTTATAGTTTTTACTTTATGAAATAATTGCAGTATTAGTTTAAAACAGGCGTACTTCTGATTAAGTAGTGAACCCAATATGTGGGTACATTAGGTTTGATTAGATTAAGATATTTACTAACCGATTTTGATTTTTTTGGTTTTGTTTGAAAGGTAATTCAATGGAGAGTATTTAGCTATCAAGTGCGAATTTAGGGTTCCGTACGAGAAAAAACCTAATATTGTCAGTTTGGAAAAGGTTTTAAGGAAAAGGCAATTTAATGGATAGTGTTTTTAGATATGTTTTAAATGCCAGTTTAGGGTACCGCCCCTGCAAAATTTTTCGAGGGTTTTTAAAATTTTTGTAAATTTCACTTGTTCATTTGTAATTAAATTATGAATTTTGTTTTCATTTGATAAATATATTATTACTTACTCATCTATTTTGATATTGCAATGACGAACACTCGAATGAAAGAAAGAAAAAAAAGCATATCACAATACATACTTATGAAGGTGATATCTTTGATATGTTATAAATAAAGGGTCCGTCTATATATCTGCTGGAAACGATGCGTTATTATTATAATATTGTGTTGATGACTATTATTGTTATGGTGATGATTATAGTTGAATGGGCATTATGGCATTAATGTTTCCGGTTATTAAAGATAAACTATGCTGTTGTGTTGGATATTTTACTGTTTAACAAAATAAGAATATAAAAAGAATATTCAACAAAATTTATTTGCCATGATGAATGAATTACTTCGTTCATTTAATAGTACGATCAAAATCAAAAACTAATAAAAAAAACCCTTCTTTCATTTCCGAGATTTCAGAAAATTGAATGCTAATATACTTTTTAAATCTAGCTTTAGAAATTTTTTGTTTGTCACCCTTTTTTAAAGGCTATTTCTATATTTAAAAATTTTCTTGTATGCACCTGTTATTATTTTCGAAAAAAGATCGACTCTTGGGAAATTCTAAGCTCCCATCCGGTTTTCGTCAAAATTTTTAAGACATTTTCGAAAAATTGTTTCAAAAATTTTATTTTCTTTGTGAGAATCCATTACTTCGTTCATTCAATAGTACGATCAAAATCAAAAACTAATAAAAAAAACCCTTCTTTCATTTCCGAGATTTCAGAAAATTGAATGATAATATACTTTTTAAATCTAGCTTTCGAAATTTTTTGTTTGTCACCTTTTTTAAAGGCTATTTCTATATTTAAAAATTTTCTTGTAGGTACCTGTTATTATTTTCGAGAAAAGATCGACTCTTGGGAAATTCTAAGCTCCCATCCGGTTTTCGTCAAAATTTTTAAAACATTTTCGAAAAATTGTTTCAAAAATTTTATTTTCTTTGTGAGAATCAACATTCTATTTGAAAATCTCTGAGCTACGAGTCGAAATTGAGCATTAAATGATTCTGATGGTTTACGTAAAATTAAAGATTCCCATCAAGTGACCTAGAGCATAAAAGCTTTGATTTGCATTATTTTTACGAAAAAATTATTTGTAGAAGTTATTTGTCTTTATCAGGAGAAAAAAACAAGTCTCTATTAATGAAATGATGTTGAAAATTCATTTAAATACCTTGTGCAAATTTCTATATAAAAAGGGCATAATCCAGGACAATTTATGTTAGTTTTGACATGTGGATTTCCTTTTCAAAATAAGAGAGCTATTTATTTAATACAAATACAAATTTGAAGATCGTACGTTATGGCTGTATATGCCTACACAGGCTCTTGCGATCACAGTTTTACTTCCATTGCAATATAAGTTGATACTTGGGCTGCTACTAACGAAAAAAATGTTTAGAAAGCGCTGTTGGTTAAGGTAGTTTAATTAAATATATTTGAATTTCTCAATTAATACTTTACCAAAAATTTGGGTTTTCATCTTTATCAATTTGACGTATCTAAACCAGGATAAGTGTTCGTCAATTATATCTGAAATCTATCTACTTTTCTATGAAAATACTATGAAAAATTAATTAACATTGCTACAGCTACATCTCAAAGCTGTCAGCTTTCCGATGACATAGTGCTAGGTTAACCAGTAACTAGTAGGTATAAATAGCAAATTCATATATTATGCATTCTGAGCTGGTTGTACAGCTAATGATATTATTTATACTTATTATCAATAATGTTGCATAAACTTAAGTGTTGGTATAATCTATACTAAATATGCTTCAGAAGCAAGTAGTATGATGACCCCTATAATCTCAAGTTGCAATATATTATATATAATATGAACACATTACTTTATAGTGTTACCCAAATAAACTGACAAGCACTGTTTATCACTATTAGAAGTAAATTTGATACTTGAGCTGCTAAATGTAAAATTTGACAATTTCTAAAAAGTTACATTTGTACTAAATAAATTATCAAAAAAGAAATTAACTTCAAAAAAGTTTTCTTTATATTTTCTTAGCTACACAAATAAGCCAAAAATTCAAATGAATTATCATTTATCTTTATCTCTTCGTTCTTTAAGTTATTTAAACTTCCAATTCTTGACAAATCAAAATAAATATGCTAATTCTCTATCATTCCAACCATTCTTCCATTTGCATTTGACGAGAGAGATTTTGTGTTGTAGTTACCCAAAAAGGATTCCAACGTAAATTTTAATCAATTCAGTTTTAAGTCGGTCTTTCTTTTAGCAATTTCTGGTGAGTTGATTGTCACCTCAACTTTCGTAAAACTGTTTCAAAGATCTTGAGTTACAGTTAAGTAGTAATTACATTTTATCGATGGACGAAGGGAACACGAAATACGAATATTCATATTAAGGTTTTGATCAAACTTAAAACTTTGGGATACTTGAGGAAGAAAATGAAAAACTTCCTAAAAACTGTTTAGGGATTGTAATAACGAATATTCAGTAAATTCTAGCTTGAATATGTCCAGATATATTAATGCTAGAATTTACCATGTCATTACTGTCATGAAGTTTTAATTATATTGCAGTTGTTTATAAGGTTAATTGCATTTATATTAATTAGTTTAATATGAAGCTCATGTACTATATCTATATCAAGATATATTAAGTATTTATTAAATTATTATTATACTAAACTGATATTCTCATATTGTAAAGTAAAAACTTTATGTAAATATAAATACTAGAGATATCCTTTCAAGAAAAAACCATTTTACCTATAAGAATAAAGAACAATTATACAGAGTGAGTGGGAAGGAACGGGCCACTTTGTAGGATTGAATTGCAAATTATTATTTAAAAAGAATTCATATTTAATTTTCCGACTTTCATTTATTTAAATTTTATTAGCTTATTACAAATAAACAAAATTCTAAGAAGGTATTATCATGTATCTTTATCTTATCGTTCTTTAAGTTATTTTAGTGATGGCGCAAATTAGGACAAAACTTTGGTATTCATTTTCTGCAAAATTAGAAAAGATAGGGAGTGAAATTTGCAGGAAGCCCCAACTAGTAGCCTAGTAAAAAAAGTCGAAAAACAAACAAAAATTCTAGAAAACTAACTAACAAACCATATTCATCTAGTATTTTTAGAATTGAGCTTAGATTCGATAAGAACTATTCTCCCTCTCATTTATTAGCAACCCTACGAATGAAGAAATAATCGATGTTGATTTTTAACCTTTCAAATTTAGCTATCCTTAAAATGCGCTTCTAAAAAATACACAAGCTCTATATATACCAGAAAAACGTGTATTTCTGTATAGTATCTGTGAGTTAAAAGCATTATGCAAAATTAAATGAGTACCAATAATTTGTAAACAAATGACTATCAATTTTGAGTAATAAAAACTTTAAGATAACTGTTTTAATTTAACATACACTATATGTTATATGTAATAGCAATTAAGGTCCTGTAGTTTTAAACGACAGGTGCACACCAGGCCAATATAAAATAACTGAATTTGTTTCAGGCACGCTACCAACAGATTTTGAGTTTTCTATTAGCGGAAACAGATCATTATAATATGTGTGTTGTGACTATGTTCATAAGTTTATGTACGTGTATATACATATACTTTGAATGATTTCAAAAAATAGTAGTAAGTAGGTATATTTAGGAAGAAGGCAATACATTCCCGGTCAACAATGAAAGAACTGACTGGGATGTTGCGGGTTCGAATCCAGGTAGCGGCAGGGTGAGGAAATATAATTAATGGGGGATAAGAACGAAGTAAACGACTTCACCCACATTTTAAAAAATTTAATTGTATATTGTATGTAGTTTAAAGTAAAATAAATAATGATTAAAATAATGGTGTGGATGGCCTCTGTTATAGATAGATATATTAAAAACGGAGGTTAAACTCCATTATTATTATTACTAAATATACAATTTCTATTTAGTTGTCTATCTTCTTCGTGCACCCTCAAAAATAACTGTATTTTAACAATAATATCAATTTTCCACTTAGGTTTAGACTGTGTGGCTGTCTGTTTGTGACATCGTAGCGCCTAAACGGATGAACCGATTTAAATTTTTTTGGTTTCGATTTCAAGTGCAAGTTTAGGGTTACATACACGAAAGAAATTAAAAAAGTGGCGACGATCTTCAAAATACTTTAAGGAAAAAGGTAATTTAATGGAGAGTGTTCTTATATATGTTTCAAATGCAAGTTTAGGGTGCCGAAAAATTAGTCGAGGATTTTTTTAAATTTTTTAAATTTCACTTGTTTTAAAAACACAGTGATAAAACATTTTGCATTTAAACAAAAAAAAAAAAAAAAAAAAAAAAAAAAAAACCTTTTAACGATTTAACGAACTTTTTAACGATTTTTAACCAATTTGTTTGATAAGTATGCATTGTTTTACTGTAAATGCATGTAAAAAAGAACTTTTTAAACAAAAACCTTTTTGTCTGACAACGGATTTGCTGTACCAGTATGTGTTGAAAGTTAAATTTTCTGAAACTCAAATCAAAACAATTTTTGATACCAATATTATGCGAATTTATTTATCTCTCTTTAATATTGTTAAGTGTAACGGCAATACAACGGACTATATTTGTGTCTATCGTTATTTTAATGTAAAATCATTAGTATACCTAAATGCAATGCATATAAACGGGTGGAATATTTCTTTATCATTTTCAGCACGCGAAGGACACACGTATATATGTGTGTACAAAAATGAATGAATATAGCTATAGATAGTATGTATTATAATAAATACACTGCAAAGATTAAATAGATTATATTTTAATACAAAAAAAATATGAGCAACAACAACCCATCAGTTCTACAATCTTAAGTAGTACATTCTCTTTTCATTTTTTGTGTGTACTGTTTTCAAAATGTTTAGGCATAAAAGATTTTTTTTTTTTTGAAGAAATATACAACATTACGTCACGTATCTCCCCTTATGGATATAAAAAATTATTTAAAAAATTCATTTCAAATATATCTTTCATGTTTATTTATGTAATGTACTGTTTGTTTAAAATATACAAAGTGTTACAGCTCAATTTGAGGAGTAAAAGTAAAAAAAAAGTAATGGATTAAGAGACAGGTCGAAAAAATTCGTTGAAATTACTAAAGCTGACACATACTGCGGTCAGTCGAAAAACTACTAAAGCTGAAAATTGTTATACAGATTGTATATTGCATATAAATAACAGCTATGACAGTCAGTCAGTTAAATGTTAGAACACAGCTGGTCAGTCAGCCCTTATTTATGAACCATAAATAGATAAGTTTCATTTATAAATTCCGTGTTATTTAAATGAATTTATTAAAGCTGAAAATTGATATACAGCTTATATATTGCATATAGATAAGTCCTTATTTATCAACTGAGTCTCGCAACTCAATTTTAAAGAAGTTATCCTCAACGAGAAAAAGAAGTGGATCGTAACACCAAAGTTTAGGGTCACTTTCCATACTAAAACAGTATTTTCACATAGTTTTCCGGTTTCTTATGCCTACAAAAATTATATGGAACATTCTGTACAATAAATAAATATAATCATAGACTGTTTTATTACGGATTGTCTTTATTTGAAATAAGATGTATAAAATCGGTAGGTAGTATAATAATGCATTCAGTTATACAGTTGATTACATGAAAAGAAATATTAAACCTTCTTCAACATGACAAATAAGGCTCTTGTTCTTTTTTCTATTTTTCTATACAATTTATTTGTTTATAGATTTTATTTTGATATTAATCATGCGGAAAAAAGAATATTTTTGTTTGGTAATGTCAGGTGAAACTACAATTTGGCGTCATCAAATTTTGACAGAACAGTTTATATGTCTACCTTATTTAAGTGTACGTAAAGTGTAATGACATTAATAAATCTGTCAGGGTAGAAAATAATAATATGAATTTATTTGCCAACATGCAATATACATATATTTAAATAAATCTTCCTATTTTCTGTCAAACCAAAACCTTCATATTTTCACAATTCCATAATTATGATCATCAAAACCTAAATTGTCAATTGAGGAAGGGTGGTTGGGCCATGAAAAAACAATACATTATCTAAATTTATTGTTGTCAGGGTGCCCATTCTTTTATTGAAAATGACAAAAAGAACACCGTGCCTTGTTGGTTCTTTTGACCCTGGTGTATTACACTATAGTGTTACTGAAGTAATATATATTCTGAACATCTGAAAAAGTATATTGTAGTTTTTTTTTTCAGGTTTATAAACGTATAAATATTGCATTATTAAAAGAGAAAAATGAAATAAAAATTTTCAAAAATATTTCTAATAACTAACTGTTAAGCTCAATTCGCCTTATCACAAAGTGAAGTATTACCCATGTTATTTGTAAATAAAGAAACACACCTAATTACAATCGAAAATATAATGGACCAAAACTTTATTGACATAACGAACGCGACAGTTTGAATGCTTTGATATATATCAGCTGTTCATTTATTCTGCACATTCTATTTTAAAAATATTTACACAAAACTAAACAAATATGAAAGTATGTGAGGGCGTCTGCCTGTCGTCATTTACAATAAATACATATAATATTCGTTAACAAAGACCCAAAAACTGTAATTTGAGACGTGTTCTAAAAACCTTATGTATACACACATACCCCATATGCCATTTACTTAGATGCATGCAGATGTGCGGAACAGATTATCGTTATTTGATAGTCAGCACGCTTTTGGGATAATCTAAAAAAAGACTAAAACAGGGTTTTAATTTACTTTTATAGTTTTACAAAATTAAAATATTTAAGTAAAAGACAAAACGGTTGGCAATTAAGTTTATATATAGGTGTTTAAATATAAGAAAATTTTGTTTCATCGAAAATATTGGTTACAATAATGTCATAAATTTAACACAAAATTATAAATTCCAATTTCGTAGAGAAACAGGTATTATTCTTAATTCAATATAGACCATTTAGTTTAAAGAAAACTGCGCTAAATGGACAATAACAAAAGGTTGAAAGAAAAGGAAAAGTCACCATTTTCCTTTAATGACATGGATGGTATTTTCTAACTAATAGTTTATGATGAATTAACTTAAATTTACACCGACAAATAATGGATGATTCTAAAATGCCAGATTGTTAAGATAGAGAAAATAAAAATATCAAAGTTTGGAAAAGTAAAAATTGCAAGGCAAAAGGCTTTTGCAAGGGTCTTATTTCTTGACCAAATACCTACAGGCTATCAAAGCATGTCAGATATGCAAGAAGAGGCAAAATAAATAAAGTCCTCTTTAGAAGTTCAAAATTTTCTTTGCTTAAATCGATTTTCAAAGATTCCAAACGAGATTATAATGAAAAATGTTGCGCTGAGTAGAGCCGCTCACTTAGGCAGATCAGGGACGGAGTGAAATCAATTCCACAAACCAAGAGAACTTGTAAGAACTTAAAAACGATCATCAAATCAACTAAAAGTAACAACAGTAAACAGAGTTCGATGGCGCATTGATTTAACGCTCTTTACTCTTTTATATATGATTTTACCTCATTGAATGTTTTTGCCTGCACCCTTTACACTTATCTAACGTTAAGTATTATTTAAAGACTTATGTCGATGGTTAATTAATGTTTTAATAAATATTGATTTAGTAGATATGATAATATATTTTTAATCTAGTTAGTTTGTAGATAGAATATTAGTAGGTGTACTTTCTCATTATAAATGTATTGTGGTACTTAAAATCTCTATTTAATAAATATCTTTGTTTACTTACTTGTATTTAAAATATGGTTCTCTATATTTACATATTTTAATAGGATGTAATCTCCTACAAAACCAAAAATTTTCTATAATGTTTTGATCCTTTTTGATAAATATCTTTCTATAGTATCTGATTTGTTATATATTATTTTATGAATCTTGTTGATAATTTAATAGGAACAGATTCTGTTTCAATATTTTTACAAGAATCACAGATGCGGTAAACAGCAAAGTATACGTCACTTTATCCATTATAGATATAAAACATAACGTAACCTTCTTTTCTTTTTATTATTTCGTTACTTAATATTAGTTTCAATCATCAGTTCAACAGTTTGGCAAGAAATTTCTATTTTTTTTGGCATTTCTATTAACAAGAAATTTCAATATCAAGAGGAAATTTCTACCTGTATTGCTTACACATTCAATTCGTGACAAATATATAATTGTTTATGAGTTCTTAAAACAAAGACATTTTCCTCAAACAGGTAGCATCTGAGGAATATTTCAGCAAATCAAATATATTTTCAAAACTTCTTTTGAGTTCCCCTTCTTACCATTTTATGTTAATATTTCATGTGATAAAATACTTGAAAAGACAAAAAAAAAACCATTTCAATAATAAAAATCTGATAAAAAGCATCTTTTGTGGGGCAAATATGACCTTAATGGGAAGTTCACGAGTTTTAAAAAATTCTGAAGAGAAACCAGAGGCAGGTAGTTTCAAATATTTAGATGGATATTTGTTTTTCATGAACTGTTTCTTAAAACAGTTATTAGATTTATAATTTTGAGTACGTTTATAGTGATACAAAAGTTAATAAATCCTAACACAATTTAAATAAAAATTTTTACTTTATTTTAAAAAAGCCATAATCCTAAAATTTCCAATAACATCATTGACATTACAAGCACACTATAAATTATGTAGATAAACACACAAGTAGAACATAGAGATAATACTCGCAAAGTTTGATTTTAGTATTAAATATTAAAGAACTATTTTCAGCCTTCCAACTCTACACTGATGTAGACAGAATGATACCTCTGTCTTGTCAAGGGACGCCCACATATATAATGTACATACTCAATATATATTATATACCATGTACCTATATTAAGTGTCAATTTCCTTTCGCCTTATGAAGTTTTTACTTTATGACATGCTACGTAGTTAAATTACATACAACATGAAACAAATGATGTGAGCTAGCTTTTAATCATTCCCTTCTGTAAGACAAATACTGTTGGATATATTGCCAACTTTACTGTATAAGGAAAAAATCGAAAAAATATTTGTAACCGCTCTTATCCTCCAAATAATTACGTAATGTGTTTTCGGTGCAGCTCAGTGTGTTCATGCTAAGTATACGAGACTTTCGTTATATTCTCAAGAATTATAATACCAACGAGCTTTGGGCACTGATGAGTACTCTTTAATGAAACTAAATTCTAGACTATTTATATTTTTATAAAAGAGTGGCTCTTGAAGACAACGCATGTGATGGAAGATCACTAGAGGAACATAATTCAGCACGTTTTCTCATAAGCCAATAATTGGTAATAACTGGAACCAACGTAAATTGCTTCTGGAGGTCTTTTGCTGTGAGATAATCTTGCAAATGTCTTCAATTGTACTCCCACTAAATTTATCTTACAGTAACATAAATACGACTTATCCTCCATTTTATAATGGCTTTTTTAAGATGCTTTGATTAAGTATTTAATCTCAAAAGTTGACACTAAGGTCATTTTTTTTCAAAATCAAAAGCTCAGTAATTCTTTAAAAAACTATTAAACTGGAATTCTAAGTGTCTGCTTTTCTAGGACACCTACTTTAAGGTAGCATAAATAGCATATTGTAGCACACTGTACAGAAATACATGAAAGAGCCTTAAGTTGGTAGTCGTTGTAGTAGTACCTTTAAATACAATCATTTTATAATACATTATTGTGCTTTTGGTGTCCTTCTGGAAGACTAAACTCCATATATACACACACTTTTAAAACTTTCCAGTGTTACAGAACTATAACTCAATAATAATATTCTTTCATGTGATTAAATGACTTTTCATGTTTTTTTTTTTTTTTCTTTTTATACACTTTTTATGCATACAAAATATATGTTTTATTTTCTACCCTTTGAAACAGTGCATACATATTAAAACAAAAAGAAAATTGACAAAAAATATTTTTGTAATGACAAAATGATATTTTAGTAAAAAAAAAGTTTTGGATTACAGGGTTGCTCAATAAGATATTATCACTTAAATGGAGGATACTTATATCATAAAGACAGAATGTAAGTATTAAGTATAATATTTTATTTTAATAAAAGTAAATTTATTATAATATTAATCTTAAACTTCACGATGATACCCTTTAGTTGTAAACATTGTTTTAGAAGGTTCTCCTTTCACAAAGGTGATTGAAAACCTACAGTATTGTAAAAAAGTTTTGGAAGTCCTAGGAAATTTTTTGTGATTTTTGGAAACTTTGTTAGTCTAAAAATCTATTTATAAAGTTTCATTGAAATCCCTAGTATTATTCAATCCTTGCATATGTCCTTTAAAGATAAAATCTACGTGGTAACTGCTTATTGAACAATCCTGTAATTTGTATTAGTATAATATTGATGGATTTATAACATATTTTTGATAATATAATATAATTCAGGTCTAGAATCTTTAACTTATGTTAAGCTAAAAAAAACATGTCATACAAATTATTTTTAGAGGACAAACCAATGACTGTCAACTTCTTAAGATAGAAGCAATTGTCTTAGTTGTATTTTCAAATCATTCACATTTTGAAGCTCTTAACTTTAATTTTGGCCCGCGTGAATTCAAACAGTATAAAAATCTTAAAATCGCCAAAAATATTTTAAGCTATAAAATCCGTGCAGAAGTACCGTATATTTCATATAAAGAATAGTTAAATTTTAAGAAAAATTTTGCGGGCTATGTTATCATTTGTGATGTTCCATCCTTAATTTTCACTCTGAATAACCAAAATAAATCCTTAAACTTGACATAGTAATTTTAGAAAACCCACATTACTTCTAGCCTTAAACAAATACATTTATTGGTGAGAAAATTTAAGCCAACTTATTAACACACTTTCAACACTCAAATATACCTACGTAATATTAAATAATATCAAGGATACTGTATTATCTACTCTTAATTTTAGTAGCAGTTTCATATGATAAAGGTAACGTATCTATTCGAAGGGTTATCTATAGATATGAGTGTGTAATTTGGGCAATTATTTTTATTATCTTACCTGATTTTGAAATTTATAAGCAATTTCTTCTATAAATGTAAACAATATATGTCTATCTCCATCAAGCAATGTTATAAATGGATATGTTAAACATTTCTCATGGAATATTGTACCAAATTTTAATAAAAAGACTTAATTGTTAAGCATGTAGCCATTCTTTAAAAATTTTCCCAAAATCTCACCCCAAAAAATAAACGATTGAAGCGATTTGTACCACATTCAAAACGAGTTTTTGAAATCTTATCGTTTTAAGGGTCAGGCTAAAGGCCAATTTTGAATATTCAACTTTAAAAATCGTAATTCAAAATTGTGATACTCGATTAAAAATTGATACGATATAGACTACTTTATCCTATTCGTTGTGTGCGTAGTCATGGTAGGGACAATAAAATCGATGCCAGCGCTTTAAGTGGAAAATTTTGGAGTTAAAGGGGGCTGTTATGACTAATTTGCAATTCTTTACATGTTAATGTAATAGAAATGTCAAATTAAAATTATTGAAAAACACGAATTAATTAAACTTAATGCATTAAAAATTGTGAAAATAAGAAATCAAATTGAACAAATATTATTTTTCAAATGTAAATTATCATAATTATTTATTTAAATTTGTGAGACAAGAATACTAAATTTTAAATGTAAGTCTTAAATGCAATCCATACAATTATATATGCATCCATACAATTCTATAATTAAAGTAGTGTATCGTTACCATGGAAACGAAACTCACGCACGGAGCGAATATTATGAGATATCTTTTTCAAAAATATTCATTGAATTTTACGTTCTGAAAGTTCGATGCCCATATTACAAACATCTTTTTCTTATTAAATACTTCATTTATTATAGAATTAAATGAAAATTAAACAAATAGCATATATAGAATAATTAACATGTTTAATTATTTAAGTGGGTACTACAATATTAATTTAATACCTACTAAAAATAATACTTGGCTGTTTCGCAGTTTTATTATTACCTTTACGTTTATATGTGTGTATAACTAACTATTCTTTTCGACTCTTTCGTTTTTCAATTCCTATCAAAACTTATTATACATAAGCACGCCATATTATTATATTCTTACATCCATATAAGTACCTCTACAAGTTTAATACTTTACCATATATAAAGTGGTAATGAAAAAAATATGTTCAAGTTTTCGAACTATCAACTTAGATTCCCTCAATACAATTATGATATTTAAGACGTAAAATATGGTCGTCATGAATGAAATAAAAATTCGATTTTCACCCAGTGTTCATGTTAAATGTCATATGTGTGTTAGCACATATCATAATTACTCTCTCTACATTTACGCTCCACAAATTTGAAAATGCTCAGCGAAACGAGTGGATAGTACCTAGTAGATCTATAATTTCAAAAAAGTTGTCACCATTGTTTTGCTGTTTAAGTAATGGTAATGATAACAATGTAATTATCGTGGATACGGTAATGATCCACGCATTAATCATAACTATGAAAGTTGACATTACAGTCCAAAAGGTCAGACAACTTAGCAGTGTGTTTTATACTTATAGGAACCAAAATGGTAAAATGACAACAATAAATTGGCAGTACATAGTTGGTGTGGTAGTCCACACGACTAACTTTACAGAGGGGTGAAAACATTAAAAAAAGGTATTGTTAGAATTCATAGATTATTCTTCGAACATGTACTGCAGCTTATGCTGGAACGAGTATTATTTCCCTAGATAAATGATGTGTTTTATGCACTTTTCAGATTCTGCTTATTCAGTTTTTTCCAGTTTTTTTTATTACGATTATAAAGCGGCTCATCTAATTCAGCCACGTGTTAATGTCATAACTGGTTCGCAAGATAATCGAAGCGAAAAAGTCCGAACGGACATACGCACATACGTACACACACACAAACACACACACACACACACAGATATCACATTGAAAAGGTTTGATTCGGATATTAAGGCCTTGAAACCGCGGAAATATGTAAAACTGGAGATTACATTAACTTCCCCAGAAAACTGCCCCATTACATTAACTTCCTCAGGGAAGGTAAAAATAGAAGCAGACAATTTTCTTCTGATATATGGAAGTTATATTATATTTCACATTTTCGTATTTTTGTATTTAAAATATCAACCATTTTACTTAACCCTCATCGTTTGTTTGTGGGTAAAAAGTTATTGATTAAATTTTTTCGTGTTTCAAAATATTTCTTTAAAACAAAATATTATTTCTTTTAAATTCATATTTATCAACGAATTAGTAACCAAAATTTTGTGAATGTATGTTTATGTCGACAATTCTATATTTATAATTTTTTTTACATATTTCGTTTTATTGTTACTGCAGCCAGTCATTCACTGGTATTTCCATCGGCTTACAGTTAACTTGTTCGTGGTAAATATTTATTTCTAGAAACTTGAAAAATAATATACACTTATGGACAAAGAAATCGTGTTACTAAACAATTCAAAATTTCATAAGAAAAAGAAATATTTATTTAAAACACAATGTACTGGGTGTGACAGAAATAACGGGAAGGCTGTTACTTCTCGGCACAGAATTTTATTGAAAAATTATTTTGATTAAAATTATCAAGCACAATATAAAAAGAAAGAAATTGAATTCCAAATTATACACATTTTTACAATTTTACAATTTTACCCACAATTTATACCTGTAATCCGGACAATTGCAGTTCTAGCAGAAGTAACTCATTTGATTGAATAAGCAAAACATTCCAGAAAATTTTCAAAAGTGTCTTCTAGAAATTTTCAAAAGTATCTCCTACTTACATTATAATTGAATTATGCAACATTTTTTTAACGTCAATTCAAAGCTACTTGCAAAGAATTTTTTGCAAATACAAACAAACAATGGATTTTATATTTTGCTTATATATGGCTCATCGATTAAAGGTTTTCTTTTCGTGTAAGTAGTTAAATTATAATAGTAATGAATTTTGTTTTGATAAATGATTTATAAATATAATCCAGGAGTATATTAAAATATCATCGAGGAAATTGTTATGGAAAAACATACTTCTTATTAATTTCCTTTTCATATAGGTATACAGAATGTACACTTGCATAGGTACTACACAGCGTTACCGACCTCTTGTATATTATTATTTATTGATGAAATTTACAGTTCAATAACAAAGAAATAATAAATTATTATAATCAATAAAATGAGAGTTGCTAATCAAACCGGAGGAAAGTAAACGCATGGTAAATATGCCAATTAAAATGTACAACTTAGCAGTAAAGTTCATGGTTTAAAATTGACTGCTATAGATCATACAATCAGAGAAAAAATTAGTAATTGCAAATCAATTACTATTGGGAATCAAACCCGCTGCCCTTGGTTTTAACTATTTGAGTCACTAACGATGTCGATGCTTACATTACTATTTCAGGATTTAATGTATTTATAATACTAATTATAATCCCTATATATTTTATTTTAATGAATATATTTGAATGAAAATTATCAATAATATAGCTCATACATCAGAATAACACATGAGCTATAAATTAAAAAATATATTTAAAAAAAAATTAAGTTTAGTCTATGAAATTTCACTACGCCATCTTTGAGCATTATTTTGAACGATTAATTAAAGATTTCTGTAATACAATTCATGGAATTTATTTCTTGATACAATTTATGGCAAGCTTTTCTGATATACTCAATAAATCAAGACTATATAAATTATATATATTTTATCTGTGTAAAGCAATCTCTACGCCTACTTACTTTCAAGCCCAGCGAAGCAGGCGAATATCAAGCTAGTCTATTCATAATTCAGTTTCAATAATGTCCTATTGAGTAACCGAGGCTCCAGGTGAACGCAATGAAATTCCACGACATAGTATCCAACATCAAAGGGTAAATTCAGAGACCAATAAAATATATTTAAGTTTTTTAACTCCGTTAAAGTTAATGATTAATTTACCTAAGATTATTAAAAATAATGTGTAAATGAAAGTAATAAAAACTTATACATGTATAAACTATAAAATTACGTAAAAATTAAAAAAATAAAACTATATTATAATTTCAATTTCTTACAGATCTCTGTAATGGATAATTTAAAAAGAAAAAAACGTAAAATACTTACCTTATCATTGTATATAATATTATAATATAATAATAATGAATATAAAACTTTTTTAAGTTAAAGAGGATGCTAAACTGGTTTCATTTCCGTTGCTCATATGTAACCAAAATAAATCATGTTATGTTATATATATTATACATATAATTTTTTTTTTTTGTATTTTATTTTATTTTGTATAATATGTTGGTTGATTATATTAATATAAGTGACCCCCACCTGGATCCGCCCGTTTGTTTCTTACTTGTTTGATGATTTTAATAAATCTAACAAACAACGTCTCTTTTATATTCAATGATCATCTTTGTTTCACAGTGTTTTTTATTTTAATTATTTTCCTGTTAATATAGAATAAAATTATATTTAATTTGAAGTAAATAGAGATTAAAATTTTCTGTAAACGCCCCCCCCCCCCAAACATTCAGAGTTTTTTCCTAAAATATTTAACTGACACACCCATTACTGATCGATTAGGAAATCCTTAAGGGTATTTCAGCATGATATTTGCAGTTCCTATGCTAAAGTTATGTTAACATTTTTTTTTTAACAGAATTAAACGAGAAAATAAATTTTAGAACATAAAAGGTCTTGCTATTAAATTCCAAAGTTTCAAAAATGTTGATCGCTTAAATTTCGAAAACGGGATACTTTATACTTTGAATGATGAAATTGCGAACTTTGCAGCTGATTATCCCGCGATCTAATCGACCAAAAATTCTGAAACTTCCAAGGTCCTACAGTAAATATTATACTGAGTCTGTGGAAAAAATAGACCAAATCTGTCGACAAGTGTATTCCATAGAATATTATACATAGAGAACGCCATGGGCCAAAATTTGCGACATGAATGAGAGAGAAGACTGCTAGTTAGTACCTATATGTCCATGTCTAATCTATATGTCATTGGCTAGATATTATTTACATTACACCAAATCTCTATGCATCATATGATTATGACATATGACTATGACAAGCAAACATAGGAACTAACTGGCAGTCTTCTCACTCATTCATTATATCGCGTCTTACACGTTCTCTTTTTTACACGGCTGGAATATTTTTCGAATGACTGTGCAATTTTAAAGTTTGTATTCAAGTCTCTTCGTAATAAAAGATTATAAAAACGAGTAACCGTAAAATTGAAGAACCACACGAAGGAAAACGCCCAACTAAAATAATTTTCATGGAAAAATTGTAATGGAAATATGCATTTGGTTGGAAAAGTTGTAACGAAGGCTAAGTATATTCAAGCCACACACAGATTTCAAGCCGTTTATTTATCAATGGCAATGTATTCTAAATGTTCGCCGGGACTATATTTAAAAAAATCAAGCTTTTAAAATTTTATAAAACATAAAAGATAAGAATTCTTATGTAGTAATGATCAAGAAAAACATTTTTTTCTTTCAAATAATATTTGTTGACGTTATAAACATGAGAACCTGCTTTTTATATATAATATTAGATAAAAATGTTCTAAATTACCTATTGAAATTTAATATCCATTTTATAGGGCATACGTATCTTATATAGGTATCTACCATACCGTCGCGTCCGTATGTATACGAATTTGACGTAAATAGTGGTTTATGCTTTTATGTTTTCATATTGTAATAATTTATCACTTTAAAACATAAAAATGTAAATTTATTCATGTAAATATTGTAGTAAACGTTGTATGTACATATCTGTTTGTGCATGTGTGTTGGATCTTAGATAGATACATTCCTGGTTCTTCCAAGTATATAGTACAAGACATATGTAAAGTCATTGGAGATACATTAGAAATACATAATTGTATCCTTGTTGGGAATGGATCCTCCAATAGTCTTAAACTATTCTTACCTGACCACTGTCACTGATGTTCAAAGATACATTTTTATTGAAGCGAGGCTGAAAAAAATTTTTGTTTCGGAATTTGATGAAACTCGATGGATGGGGTAATTTTGATCCAAAAAATATAAACATCAGGTTAATTTAATGATTGTATGCAGATTTCTGAGATATCGCAATATTTGGATCGATTTTAGTCCGTATCTCAAAAACTATTCGGCCATTCAACAATTGCACCCAATTTTTGTACTTTGTGGGTCAAAATTACCTTATATACTGAGTTTTATCGAAATTGGAGAGAAAAAATTTTTTTCGATTTTTGGAATATTTTTCAAAAAATCGAGGAAATCGGGAAAAAAAAATTTTGATTTAGAATTTGATGAAACTCGGTGTATGGGGTTATTTTGATCCAAAAATTATAAAAATCAGGTTAATTTAATGATTGGGCCTATAGAAAGTTACAATGTCAGCGAGTATCATGGGCAAAACTTCATTTTCAAAAAAGTTAGAGTTCCCCACTGAAAAATTAAAATCCATAAAGTTGTGAACAAAGGGAGGATACGCGAGGGCTATAACGTAATAGTCTTTGTTTTAGAAAGGAGAAATTGCCCAGCAAAGCGGGCGGGTATCTGTTATTTTTAAATATTTTTTTAATTGAGATAGCTTAAGGCAAAAGTCAAAAAAAGCAAGCAGTTTTCTAGGGAAACCTTTTAACTTATAGTTACAAAATCACCTTACGTGGAAACAAAAACAGGCATAAGTCAGAAAAAAAGTGACTCAAAAGAAAAACAAATTAACAAAATCCAAAACTTTTAATAATTATTTTAACCGTATCTAAAATTTTATATGGTTTTGTTGCTATAACTTGGACCATCCTGAGTGATTATTTTCCCCAATACAAGAAAATTTTCGATATTGATGATAACTTTAAACGCGTCATTCATTGTACATGAGCTACGATAGTCTTATTAGTGCTTATGCTGCTAGTACTACATACTCCAATAATACCTTAAAGTTGATTCGGTTGGTATTCGGACGATCTAATATTATAGTAGGCACAACGATATATATGTGAATGTACGGACGTACCTTCCTTCGTCTATAGATGGATAGATATATATAGATAGATACATACACAACAAAACAGCATGGTTAGGATATAAATGTCATTTTTTTCATCTCTTATGAATTTATTTTAGTACTTTAATATTATTTTAACAGGTTGTATATAGTTGTTCTTTTATTTTAAGTTTATGGCAATGAAATAATGTTTATACTTTTTTTACCCATATTTTATATGTGAATATATAGTTTAAAGACCAACGAACGATTGGTATTACAATATCGATTTTATTTTTTTGTAATAAACTTTTTAATTTATGAAAATGAAATTTTTATCGAAAAATTTGAATAAGTTAATCGATTGGCGGTCATAAAAATATTTGAGAAAGCAAGATGAGTACTGATCATGGTACTGATATGTTTTGTTTTCCTGTTAGATGCATCTTGAATGAATTTTCGTTCTCAAGTTTGTTTGCGTTTGTTTCAAATATAATTTATTTTAAACAGACTTTTATTAACTTGATCAATATACAGGGTGAATTATTTTAGTCTATAATAGCTAATAGCTCGTTTTGTAGTTAATTTATCAAAAAATAACTTTAATAAAAGTTGCAGAGTTTAATGTGGGACTTCATATTCTGACATCAGATTTGACCTAGTTACTCTAATAATCTTACTATAATAGTCCGGGTTACTCTAATAGTCTTACTCTAACTTAGATCCTCGTAAAACTCATTTTTTACATTTTTTATTTTAAACTGTTTTTTGAAAACCGTTAGCTTTTAGAGGAAACTCGACTTAAATATATGTGATTATTGCATTTCATCGAAAAAAAATACCACAGCTTTAGAATAAATTTTTAGACAGAAGTTATCATAGATAATAAAGGTCTTTCGTCTGTGTTAATACCTTTTAAACCCAGGTAAATTATCAAGATCATTTGAAGATCAAGGTCTAGAAACTAAAAATTCAGGTCAAAGTCATGGACACAGGCGAATGGACATGGACACAGGTGTTTTGCCCTTGGCAACTTTTGCATTTTTCTGTAGCTAGCGTGTTTTCTTTCAATCAAATACAATAATGACTTAGTTTAGCTGAATTGAAAGATTTTCAAAATATAATACTTCCAAAACATATATAAAATCCATAAACAAAGTTGTACTACTACGAAATGGCCGAGTAGTTAAAAACGCAGATTAAAAAAAATCATAGAGAGTTTTTAAGAGAGATGCAAAAGTTATGAAATACGTAAATAAGCGCTACTTTTGATGCTTAATAAGGAAATTTCAATTATTTCCTTTCTTAGAAATATTTTTAACGTGCTTGCAGCTTTTTAAAAACCCACTGATTTATTTGAAACTTGCATGGAATAATTATGACGTTAATCTTACTCTTCGTACTTGCAAACAAAAAATGTGATGAAAAGGTTGTATTGGCGAGCTTAACCTAGTTAAAAGTGTAATTATATTCAGATTCTCATTATTTAAGCAGAACGAACATTAAAAAATCATTATTCAAGATGTACGGAAAGAACAAGAATAACCCACACTTTTTGAGTGTGCGTTAATGAGCTACAAATCACGATAAAGTGTATACGCTTACATCTTTTCCCTAAAAATTAATTCCTTTATGACTTATACAATTTAAAAATGTGTAATAAAAAATATTTAAAAAAAATTATGCATTTAAAAATGATTTTGTATAAAATATATTATCCAAATAAAAAAAGACCACACCAAATGATAATTTGTGTGAAATCTTTGTAACTGACACTAATAGTTATGATTTTCATAATTAAATTATGAAAACTGTGAACAACAATATGTTTTAAATGCAACACAAACATTAAAATATATTTTCTCATATTGTTTTCTATAGGGGAAACTGTTCTAGGTACGTCCTCTGTCTATAACAGCCTACCACAATCTCTTCTTTTTCCATTAGATATTGTGAAATTTGTTTATTTATTTTCCTCAAGGATAGCAAACTCTTTTCTGACATTTAAAATTTAGAAATCTAAAAAAAAGAATGCATTAATTTTTTTTAAATCACAAATATAGCCAAAAGTTTTTTAAAGTTTTCAAATCGTGTAGGTTAGTGAAATAGAACCAAGTGAAGTAGAATCACATATTGGTTTATGGTAAAGAATAGGAGTATCTATGCTTGAAAATTTTTGTTCTGATTCTGCAAAGAAAAAAAAAAAAAAAAACCTGAAATCCGCTTAAATGAACCGGTAACAAATTGGAGAAGTCGGTTCTGTATTATTAGTTATCCCATGAATCAAGCAAAGGCCTGTTCACAGACCACCTTCTTCTTTTATGGCAGTACGGTATCCACATCGTCCTTCGAAACGTCCAACGATCATCTTTCATTCGCGCTATATGTCCAGCCCATCGCCACTTCAGTCTCTTCACACCGGTGACTACATCTTTTACTTTGGTTTTCGTTCTACTTTCGAATGATGGTAAGTTTTGTATAAGATTAATGTTCATCATGCTCCTTTTCATACCCCTTTGACATGTTCTTAGTATGTTATAGTCACCTCTGCTTAAAGTTAAAGTCGCCGTGCATTAGATCAATAACGGAAGAATGCACGAGTCCATAACTTTTTAATTCAAGTATAAGGGAATATGAGCTTTGGAAATGAACTTGAGACTTCACTTCCAAGTATTAATTGTTCTCTGCCGTATTTCCCCTGCAGTTGTGTCCTGAAATGAAATTTCTTGGCCCAAATATTTAAAAGTGTCTTCTCTTTGGAGAGTTTCATCTTGTAAACTTTTGTTGTACTTTTGGTAGCCATTATAACTATATACCGAAAAATAAACATATTGCATAGGTTTTAACTCTTGGGAATAAGGGATTAGCATGGCCAACCTTGACATCCTTCTCGTACGGCATCAGATGATAATATTTCTCTTCATCAAAAAACAAGGAACAAAATGAATGAAAGAATATGAACGGAGTTGAGGATAAAGAAGGCGACGACGTCCTAACATAGAATATTATAAACCTATGTATAAGTACGTATAAAACTTGGGTGTGTTGCATAATTTTACATATAATTTAATTTTAAATATGAATATTTATGATAAATATAATACTGACTACAAAAAAAGAAAAGTTTTTTTTTTTGTTGCTTTTTGTGTATACACTTTTTAGTTTTATATAATAAAATTTTAAATTCATTCATGCAAATTTGTGTATATTATATGTTTTTATATAATTAATAGTAAAAAAATTTACGTTCCTTTTACGTACGTATGAAACGACGTAACGTACAAATGTGGAAATGTAGGTGTATTCTATGCCTCGACTCTACAGACCATTTAAATTACGTTGTGGTTGTATGTATTTTTGATTACATTTAACAAGATTTTTGTGTATGCTTGTAGAATGAGCTTGAATTTATTATATTTTAATTAAAGACTGCCTTTTTGCTAGGAAAACATTTTAAATACGGCTCTTACCTTGATTATTATGATCCATTTTTAAGTCAGAACCCATGTTACACAATCGTTTAATTTATAAGAATATTATTGATATTAACTTATTGTTAAAGGACATATTAGAACTATAAAAACAGTGACAGAACTTCAATATCTATATATTATAAATGTGAAAGTAAGGATGTTTGTTTGTTTGTTTGTTACGCTTTCACGCAAAAACTTGCGGATGGATTTGAATGAAACTGTGCAACCATATAACTCACACATGAGAATAACACATAAGCTATAATTTATAAAGATTTATACATTTTTTTTAATTAAAAAAATTAAATTCATTCTGACATTTACCACTCCATGTATGATAATCATTTTAAACCATAAAGATTTCTGTAAAAAATAATAATTAAGTAAATGTCAAGCACTTCATGGCCTTCTTTTCTGATAAACTCAATGAGTTATTGATTGTTGAGAGCTTCAATTTGTGGAAGTCCATGATAATCGTTATTTTGTTTAAAGGTAAAACAAAAAGTTGTAAAATTAATTTATTTTACCTTTAAACAAAATAACGATTATCAATGAGTTATGTTTTATACTTTATCTGTGTAAAGCAATTATTTCGAGTGTTATGGAAGGAGAATAAGTGAGATAAAGAGAGGTGGAAGTTATAAAGCGGTGACTTTTACTTGTAAGTCCAATGAAGTGGGTGGATATCAAGCTAGTATTTATGTATTATAGTAAATATTTTATAAAACCGTAGGAAAACTGTAACAATTTTTTCGATTTATAGCCCACTAAAATGAATTGAAAGTATTTAGACTTCATAAATAAAATTATTCAATTTGAAAAATGGGAGGAAGAAAATTATGACATAGTAGTTGTCTGTCTTTCTGTCTCATATCGGCCTGTAACTCATAGATCGCGAAAATTTGGAGTTATTATTTTTTTTTTATTTTACAAATTGCTTCTAACACCAAAAAGGCTACTAACACCACCATTTAACTGAAAATATAAAGCTAAAATTGTCGATAGAGATTCAATTTAAACAAAATAAAATAAATACTGACTTTGCAATATACACATGCGAATAAAAATATCCTAAGGGGTAAACCTGAAATTATAGATATGAATTAATTGTTTATATGTATATATAACATGAAAATATAATTATTATTGTCTGGTGATCAACATTGGGGAATTCAACAACATACCATCAATTCGATATGTACCTACTGCGAATTTTTGTTTTCTATAAAAAATACTTCGTGATAAATGTGATTACCAATATTTTATTTTGAATGAACATTATCTGAAATTATTATTTATTTGGAGCGACTGTAAATCTTAATTTTTTTATCAGTATGTTAATACTATCCTGTATTTAAGGTTTCAAGAAATTTTGACCATATGCCAAATTGTATGTTGAATGTACGGAGCCCTCTCAAGCAAATGTTATACAATTCTTTTAATAACTTACAATCTCCAAGGGATGTATTAAAAGTTTTGTGAAGGGCAAGAGCATTATTATTGAAAATCTTTTACAAAGAATAATGCCTAGGCCCTATTCAAATAGCATAAATACATACTAATAGAAATTAATAATAATAATAATTTGATTTAAGTTATTATATTACGTTGATTTTGGTAATCATAAAAGCAGAATATATAATTGTAATAACATTCATGTAAAACATTCAAAATTAGATTGTTATAATTTTAATTAGTTTCCTTTTCCTCAAATAATTTCCGGTTGGTTAAGTATGCTTTAAACTATTTATAATAGTCAAAGTTTAATACTCCGAGGATGTAAATTTAACAGTCTCTCTATGCCATTATTTTTTTTTTCTTATTTGTTATTAGAAATGAATATATTAAACCAAAATAAAGTTTTGGATATCTAACTAATATAATATGTTTGTATCCATAAGTAGATATATACGTAGATAAAGTGAGTTAGGATTTTACTTTTCAATTTAAATTATTTAGTTCTATTATATTGTAATGGGAGAGCCAGGCCAAAAAAAATTCGTTGAATTTACTAAAGTTGATCATTTCAGGATTGGTTATAGTAGTTGTGTTCACATCCAACTACTGCGGTCAATCAAGCAATCAATAGAACACTGGTCAGATATATGCTCTCGAAACGGTTATTTTTTCTGTGGTATTTAAATGAATTTACTAAAGCTGAAAATGGTTACACATATAAATACCACGGCTATCATATCTGAATCTTATTTATTTATTGGGCGTACATAGGGCTGACTGACCAGCTCTGTTCTAACATTTCACTGAGTGACTATCATAACTGTTATTTATATGCAGTATGCCATCTGTTAAACAATTTTAAACTTTAATAAATTCCTTATAATACCACGGCAATCCTAACTGAATCTTATTGATTGGACATACACTGACCAGCCTGGTTCTAACACATAACTGACTGACAGTCATGACTGTTATTTGTATGCAATATACTATCTGTAAAACAATTTTAAGCTTTAATATATTCATTTCAATACCACTTGACTGATCACAGTATGTTTGTGTACACAACTACTATAACCAAACCTCAATTATCAGCTTTAGCAATATCCATTATACACCGTGGGCCAAGGGTCACTTCTCATTACAATTTGAATACAATACAAACATGGCCAAAACAACTATTTTTGGCCCAACCTGAACATATTTTAGTGAGTCTAGTATATTTCCTTCTTACTAAAACGCGAAACGAATTGTAACCTATTTTTAGCTGATAAAATAGTTATTAAGACAGGGGCAATTTCATTGCATGTCTATAACAGAAGCCATCCACATCATTATTTTTATTGTTATCTTATTTTTTTAATCTTCATCCGAAAATACACATACAATTATACTGTGGTTGGAGTCAGTTTCTTCGTTCTTAAACAAGCGACAGCAGTTTGATCCCGTGACGACCTAGCTAAAATCGTGAAGAGGTTAAAGGTGACTTCGCTTTTAACGGTTAAAGGTGACTGAGCTGGTTATTTTCAAATCACAATTTAATAAACCTGAAAAATAAATCAACAAACTTCAAAAATAAACATAGTCAGCCATGGAAACTGTCGACGGAAGTCAAAACTTAAAATTTTGGAATAACTGTGTTTTTTTTTTTTTTTTAATTTTTAATTAATTATAGTATGAATAATAAACGTGTATATAAAATATTATTACTAAAACAAATCATAAAATTCATCATGTTCTTCAAATTTTATATCAAATGCAATCTATGAAGAGTAATCAGAAGTTACCAAAGATCAGCATCACTAACTTAATTGTACAGCTATAATTATTATTACATGCGTGTCCTATTTTCGATTGAAAAAAGTTTTAGTTTTCTAGGTTACGGTGTTATATCTGTAGCTATATCCATAGCATGTTGATTCTAGTGGCACAAAATTTCTACTATTAGCAGTCGCTCTATAAGGATCACAACCCTTCCTAATATAATTAATAAGTTTTATGGGTGCTAAACACTAAACTTACAACAACAAAATAATACCCTTCAGTATTTGATTTTCTAAAATTTTTGGATATTACAAATATAATAGATTTTAATAAATTATCTATCATAGGATGATAGTAACTTAACATAGGTTTAAAAGACACTTAAATATACCTAACTAGTATGGTTATATAGTTACATGGTTCCAGGTATATAGACGGTATGCATGTATTTATACTTAATTTAATAATAATGTAAGTAAGTGACCCATAATTAACTGAATAAACTTTAGGGTCATATTTGTAAGCTAATAAAAAATATGTGTCACGAATGTATACGTTAACATACGTAATATGAAAACCTTTTTAATATACAATTTGGTTTTGGTTCAGAAGTGAGTTGTTGAATGTCGAGTACAAATCAATATCATTTGTTTTATATTTCCGGTATAAAATATACATGATGGACTGACCATAAAAATCTGAAGTAGGACAGGTTGGCTGATAAGTCCCCGGTCTGACACATAGATGGCGTCGCTAGTATTAAATGCATATTATTTTTATATAGTACCAACCTTCAAATGATTCGTGTCAAAATTTGACGTCTGTAAGTCAATTAGTTTGTGAGATAGAGCGTCTTTTGTGAAGCAACTTTTGTTATTGTGAAAAAAATGGAAAAAAAGGAATTTCGTGTTTTGATAAAATACTGTTTGCTGAAGGGAAAAAATACAGTGGAAGCAAAAACTTGGCTTGATAATGAGTTTCCGGACTCTGTATTTTTTCCCTTCAGAAAACAGTATTTTATCAAAACACGAAATTCCATTTTTTCCATTTTTTTCACAATAACAAAAGTTGCTTCACAAAAGACGCTCTATCTCACAAACTAATTGACTTACAGACGTCAAATTTTGACACGAATCATTTGAAGGTTGGTACTATATAAAAATAATATGCATTTAATACTAGCGACGCCATCTATGTGTCAGACCGGGGACTTATCAGCCAACCTATTATATGATAGAAAATATATTTACTGTGTTGTTAAAATATGGTTTTGTAAACATAAAATATTTTTTAACATGGCTCACTTTTTGAGTACGATATGTAATCATTTATTGGTCGAATAAATAAATATTCAAAAATGATTTTAAGTCTATTAACAGGCAAGACCATCAAAAAATTATACAGGCCAGCAATAGAAGACCAAGTTAAAGACTGGTACAATAGTAGGCCTAGTAGGCCAAATATGGGATCAGATCTGCTAAAATAAAGCATCAAAACTGATGTGGAAGAGAATGTACAGGATGTTTCAAAATTTCATTTTAGGTGGGTGTTGAGTACACTCAGAGAAACATTTTCCACTGGTTCCCAAAAAAATCAACTCACGCAGAGCCAATTCCTTGGTCAAATATTTCCTACAGTAAATAGAGTAAAATACTTTTTAAATCAAAGATTTTTTAAAGATTGATTTCAGAATTTCTTTATTTTAAGAGCACATTTTTTTAATTAAAAGGGCACAATTGAGTTAAACACTAATTGTTTTTAAAAGGAATAATATTTTGAAAGTTTTATTTTATTGTAAACTCAAATACGGTGATTATTACAAAATTGGGTTGTTATGCTGGTTTTCAATAGCTGTTTTTCGATAGTTGCTGTGACTATTGGAATATCTCTATTATTGCAATCTTTATAACAGAAATCATAATTTTAATTATAATATTAATTATAATTTATTGAACCGTTGTAGTTTTTACTTAAATACATAAAATCTAAATGCATAAATATAATTACCAAAACTATAGGGTAAGATATAGTATCTAGAAACAAATTTACGCCTCACGCAAAAACTACTGAATAAAATTGAATGAAACTCTACAGTAATATACACCAGACTAATACGTGAGCTATAATTTATAAGGATATATTTGAAAAAAGTTTTTAATTAAATTTTATCTGGCATTTTATTGCTCCACCTATGATCATTTTGAATCATTAATTAAAAATTTCTGTAAAAAAATGTTTGTAAACGAAATATAATTCAAGGACGTTTTTTCTGATATACTCAATGAATTATGACTATTTTACATTTAAAAAAAATTGAAAACTGTACATATATTTTACCTGTGAAACACAATCTCTACCCATATTTCGAGTGTTACAAAAAAGGGATAAGTGAGAGCAAGTTAAGTGGTTAGGTACCAGCTAGTTAAATATATCAGCTGTTGCTTGTCCCTAAGAGTAGTGGATGCCCGTGAAAGAAATCTTTCAATGTTTCAATTACGTACAATCTACGATGCTGTTCCTTAAAGTGAACTATAACGATTACAAGTTGAATAAAGCGCTTTCAAGTACAAAAAGTGTGGGATATCCTAGGTAACATGGTGTTCTATGGTACATTGTGATATTGTACCATTGGACACATAGCAAAATTTTTGATAGCTTTTTACAACCTCACAAAAAAAGTGCATGGCGTGTCGAAATACTATTGCGATTAAAACACATAAATATAAATTTTGCTTCATGGTACTACACCCTTCCCTACGTACGCTGTAGACATATAATGCTAGCAAATTACTTTTTAACTGATGAACATTATAACATTACGAACAAACAAACACATTGTGCAATTTTTAGATTATTATGATTATTAAGTATAATCAGACCATGAAAAAAGAAGGTATATTCTTCAAATTAGAAACTGTAATAAAAATTTCTTTTTTTATGGTAAAATAACTATGAATAGCTATGATAAACAACTGTTTAATATGCTAAAAAATATATGCATTGTCAAAAATATCATTAAAAGTAGTGGTTTTAATCTAATATTTTCATTGTATATGTACTTAACATTATAATAATTATACCATGTATATATGAATTATATCATTATATTAAGTTTAGTCCCAAGTTTAAAACGCTTAAAAATATTGATGCTACCAACAAAATTTTGGTATAGGTGTTCATAAAATCACTTAATTAGTCCATTTCCGGTTGTCTGCCCGTCTGTCGGTCCATAAACACGATAACTCAAAAACGAAAAGGGATATTAAGCTGAAATTTATTTATAGCTTACTTAGGACATAAAAAGTGAGGTCAAGTTTGTAAATGAAAGTTTGAAAACATAGATCAATTGAGTCTTGTAGGACCTATCTTGTAAACCGTTTGAGATAGAACAAAAGTTTAAATGCAAAAACCGTTTCTCATAAAACAATAATCAACTTTTGATTGAAATATTTTTTTGTAAACATCACTGTTTACCCACGAGGGCGGAAATTAGGTCCAAATTTTACAGTATGTATTATATGGTAATATTACTTATGAATGTGTGGCTACCAAAGAGTGGATATATTTCTTTACTTACATACGTGACGTCAAATTACAAACGATCGCTTCACCAACACTGCCTATACATAGTATTTCAACAAATAATTCAGTCTAGGTTTGGTAAAATTAAAGTCTTACTCCAGCTGAATTTTGTTTACTCTGTAATGTCCTATGAAACCTCAAACAATTCAAGCAGTATTTCTTTATCACTAAAACTAAAACCTACCTAGATCGATTTTTCCTCCAAAAAAATCGTTTTTCATGAAAATCGTTGGAGCCGTTTCCGAGATTGCTGATATATATTTGAAGAACGATTGCCAGGAATATAAATATATCAATTAACTAATTAATTTCACTCAGACAGGTGTAGACCGGTCTCTTGCCTTTTTACTTCGTAAGTAGCTTTACACATACCAAATTTTTAAACCATATTCTTCTATAAAATTTCAATAATCAATTTATTTTTATACTTTTAATTTTTTATCAACGTATCTTTGTGGCCAATCCCATTAAATCTACTCTTTATGTTTTCTCTTAACAATAGCAATGATTTAAAAGTGTATTGTGAGCCTTTCAATAATAAAATTTAATATTAATGGAAAATAAGCAAAAAAACAAGTGAAAACAAACAATTAACTGAGTTAATTGTTGAAATACCATGTATAGAATGTGTTGATTACTCTGTCACATTACACATTACATGTCACACATATATAACTCATATTCCCATATAATACATTATATACGATTTGCGCATAATTTGCACTCTCACGGGTAAATCGTGATGTGTACGAAAAAATGTTTCAAACAAAAGATATTTATAAGGAACATTTTTTGTATTTAAACTTTTGTACTATCTCTAACGGTTTACAAGATGACCGAATTGGGACCCAAGACCCAATTGATCTATGTTGCCCATTTACAAACTTGACCTCACTTTTTACGTCCTTAGTAAGCTATAAATAAATTTCAGCTTGATATCTCTTATCGTTTTTAGTTATCGTGATGACAGACGAACAGACGACAGACAGGCGACAGACAGGTGATTTTTTGAACACCTATACCAAAATTTTGTTCATAGTATCAATAGTTTTAAGCGTTAAAAACTTGGAACTAAACTTAGTATACCTTGGTATATCTCATATACATGCTATAAAAAAATATGAATGAATGACTTTAACCGTAATAAACAAATAAGATTCAATATGTTTCAAGTACCTAATTTGAAAATTCTACTCAGGTGTAAACAAGGTAGATATATAAATAAAAATGAAAATCAAAAAATAAAAGGGAAAAAAGTATCGAGTGCAACAACTGGTATCCTCAGTGTATCAACGTAAAAGGTACAACTGAATTCACATACGAGTACAATCAAAATTCTGTAATTTAAATTTGGTAATAAAAATGTCTGCCGAAAAATAGATAAAATATATAAGTTTTTCAACAAAAAATATTATAGGTACCCACCAAGTTTTTAAACAGAAAAGTTCGATTTATGATTTTCTTTTTTACTTCACATTTTCCGAACGTCTATTTTGTTAACTTTACTGATTTCATACTTCAAGTTTATATTGTAAGCTCATTTTTTTGTGTGTAATATTTACCACTTTCTTATTTGTAGAACTTAGCTCATAGTTTTAACTTGTAGAACTGTAGCCGATTGTCTGCCTTTAACATGTTTTCAAGTGAAAATCCATTTACAACTGGCATTGTTAAACATCTTTACGATTTTCAGATTGGAAATATTCTTAGAACTTTCTACAACCTTTTAGTTAACTTGCAATGTATGTAACTATGTTTGTTCGGGTGGAATTTTGAAACTCAATTTTAAAGCAGTTATTCTCGCGTTTAGTTTTGATAACAATGCATGGTAATTTAAGTGACGTCCTGATTTTTTCATCGCTTTCACCATATTTGGTGTATAAGGACAAGCTTTTATTGTACTGGAAAGTAGAAAATAATTCTGTAGGAGTCACTCACTCATGCATGAGTAATTATAAAAGCTTGAGGCGCTATACATAAAAAATAATGATTCGGCGTACCGCAATGTTTGCATATTACTATGTTTGCTCGGCTGGAATCTTGCAACTCAATTTTTCATATTGAGCACCTCAAGTTTTTATATATTGTCATGTATGAGTGACTGCTACAAAATTATTTTCTACTTTTTAAAACAATAAAAGCTTGTTCTTGAAGAGAATTTTTTATTTAAATTTTTATTTTCCTCTTTTATTTCATATTTAAGGAGAATTTTTCCGGTTCACAACGAATATTCATCATACAGAAATTATTATTTAAAAATTGTTTATTTGAAGAAACAAAAGTAACGATGAACGTAGAGGAACAATTTTAAATAAATCTTAAGTAAGCAACAACAAAAAATCATACCAATTTTTTTATTCAGAGACTGCTAAAATAATGAGCATAAAAATAGAAACATTCTGACTGTTTGTGGTACGAAATTTGGGTTACCGCTTGTGGCACTCCTTTCTGCATACAATACAAAAAAAAAAATAGTGTACCAATTACATATACAAAAACACACAAGTATGATAATATATTCAAAACATGTATTATAAAAAAAAAAAATAGTAAAGTCAGTCACTCCACACCCCACCTCCGTCGAACCACCTACCGCCAGCAATGCTTTTAGTTTTTTTTCGCATATTAGGTACATATTATAATAATATTTTATTCCATTTATGCGTTCTTTACTTGACTTCAAAAAAAAACTTATCCGACATTAAAAAGAAAAGCATTTTGAATATAAATTATTAGTATTTATAATAATACTATGAAATACCGTGTGGCCCATTTAACCTAAACACGAACTATAAGATCTAATACACGGAAAAATTTTTTTTTTTAAATTAAATGCATTTATCATAAAGTATGTTCAAGCGTGTTTTTGTTGTTAAACCCCGTACTAAAACCAAGGGATGTTATAAGTTTGACCGCTATGTGTGTGTCTGTGTGTTTGTCTGTATGTGGTATCGTAGCGCCTAAACGGATTCTTTCTTCAAAATCGAGTTTGGAAAAGGCATGACATATAATTTTAACATATAAATAATTACTATGGAAATGAATGGTCAAATAAACCTGGCTCCATTCATTTCGAAAAGTGAAATAGTAAAATAATTAAGTAATTCAAAACAATAATTCAAAAGAACAAAGTCAACTCAAATATTTCAATTTCAATTAAAATATTTACAAAAATTTGTCCCAAAAATGATAGCTCCCTATGTATCCTTTTCATCTCATCTGATGTCCTTGACCATCACTTTGATATTGATTTAAGAAGGAGTGCTATAAGTTTAAAGTTTTTATCTGTACGTCTGTGTGTTTCTCAGTGGCGTCGTAGCCCTTAAACGGTCAAACTGACTTGATAGAGAACATTTTATAGCTTAGTTTCAAAAAATCAATTTACAAGGAATAAATCGCATTTGTCTGGGGTATTTTAAATTTTGTAAATTTCACTTGTTAGTTATTTTCAACAAGTAACAAAAATTTAATTCAGTGGATCAAATAAGTTTTTCAGGAGGCAATCGTGGAAACGGATTTTTAAAACCACATTTCGAGGAAAACATGTTTAAAGTTTTTAATGTATGTTATTAATTCAGTATACTTACCTATCATAAGCCAGCGATTCTCTAAGCATCTTTCAGTTTCTCAATTTGCTGGTTTTAGTTTTTTAAGAGCAATTGTTATTACACGTGTTAAATAACACGCTAAAAATTGGTAGGTGTTTTTAATTTCGTTATCATATTAAAAAATAAAATGTTTGTATTAAAAAAAAAATCGCTGCTCAACTTGGGCTGATTTACATGGATTATTTTAATTTGTAAGATTCTGTAAATAAAAACCAATGATAACATAAAATCATGTTCGCCCACTTTTAATGCCACCCCCACACATAAAAAGGGCCAATAAATTCTGTGCCATTATTCTCGTGAACCGAAAAATTATTGATTGTCTAAAAAATAATTGACTGATGAACAGGAACACACAATTTCAACAAAACAAATTTCTCTGCTTCACATCAATCATCAATCTGTATACGAACCAATACAATTATTCTCGAATTTCAAGTAAATTTGATCCTTTATATATCATGTTGGGGTAGAAAAAAAACCAATCGTTCACATAAAATCATAAGCGTAACTTACCGGTATATGGTGTAATATTTCCGACATCCGACATATTTTTTTAGTATAATATTAAATAATAAATTATATATTATATTTTTTACGTGTCCAATAATATAACACGAATCAATCAAATTAATTAATTATAAATATAAAACAAAATCGAAGAACCAGTAACATAACGACGAAATTAATATTTATTTACATCATAAATTTTTTTCCTCGTATTTTTTTCATTCATCATCATGTTTCCAGATATTTCATATTTGTATTGCAGAGATGGTTATGCGGACGAAAAAAACTTTACAACATTGCACTTACGATAATTCATTCCATATTCTAAATTTTTATTATTGAAAAATAAATTTATATTAATTATTGACAAATCCTAAAATCAAGTCAATCGAATGGGTGGTAGGCTATGGCTTAAAATTAGCTATATAAAATCAAAGCCAATATCGGTTCATGACTGTGTCAGATCTGCGCAAAAGCTTATATGTCAGATTTAAGCCCAAGTTTTATTGTGTGACTCTTGTCGCAGCTTGAGACGGATTGCGATTCCGAAATTAAGTACATAAGTGATACCTACCAAAAATTAACATCACAGCCGAAAAGAATGACCCAAAATTAGTGGCTTTTAAAAAAAATTATAATAAGATCAGATCAAATTTGCTTGCGTTATCAAAAAAATCGAATTCTTTAACTTAATGACGTCATCAGAATCCAAAATATTTAATTTTGCTCTATTACATTCAAATTTTATCCAATTTTGATAAACCAAGTATGTTATCCTACTAAATTTGAGTCATACTTTTCGAATTTGTGATCAAAATTAGCCTTGCTCTAATAGGTTTCAAGAATGTGGAGTACTGGTCCCGGAATTAAGCATATAAATGATAGCTAGAAAAAATCAACATCATAGCTGAAAGGAATGATCCAAAATTAGTGGGTTTCAAGAAAAATTCTAATAAGGTCGGATCAAATTTGCCTTTGTTATCAAAAAAATAGAATTTTTTAACTTTATGACGTCATCAGAATCCAAAAAATTTAATTTTGCTCTATCACATCCAAATTTTATTCAATTTTTGATAAACCAAGTATGTTTTCCTACTAAATTAGGGTCGTACTTTTCAAAATTAATCTAGCTCTAAAAGGTTTCAAGAATGTGGAGTACTGGCCCCGGAATAAGTGATAACTAGCGAAAAATGACATAACAGCTGAAAAAATTGGATCAAATTTGCCTGTGTTATCAAAAAATCTAATAATTTAACTTTATGACTATATAAATTAATGAGCGCCTTTTTCATGATTCTTTACTAACGTTTTGTTTTGCGACGGTGGCTGGTGCCTCCTTTGCCACGCCCTACTTACGGATCTGCTCAATGATTTATTTTATAGTATGACATTCAGTAAAACTATTCACTCGAAACTCATTCCTTAGCTCTTATAAAACGAGTCATAGACTGCACCGAGCCACTACATAAACCAAACCTCATGTCGAAGGATAACTCAATAAAACTGCAGACCGTAGAGGCCATGTCCAAAAAACACTTTCGTACCTAAAATAATTCCGTAAAATTCAGAAACATCCCGTATATGTTGTTTGTTGATGAAATACGCTAGCTGACGAATAATTAATTGATCAGTAGGCGTAAATTTTAAACTCCAGCATATTTAACGGAACTACGTTATAGAAAAATGATTTACTTAAAAATATATCAAGTTTTATATGACCGTTACATATTTTTTTTTAGAACATAAAATGATTTTTCTCTGTCTGTTTATTATAACAAAAGAAAAATAATATGACTGATATTCGATAAACCCATCATAAAAACATTTCATTTAGTTAGTCGTATATGTTGTGTCAGTCAGAATAAGTGGTACCGAAAGCTGATGGTAGAATATATAAAATGTTGTTTGTTGGTCCGTCATGCTGTTAGATAAAGAGAACAACTAAACAGAATGTAAAACAGATCAATTTGTCTTCAGTTTCGGATGTTGTTAAAATACAGCAATATTTATGCTTGCCAAAAATATTTATTTTTTATCCATCATAGAATTTAACGTCATCCATCATGTCTGAAATAGAATCTAGTCAAAGCGTACTAACTAAAGTCGTAGCATGTACATAGAATGATTCAGCAGTACATCGTCGTTTTATTCGGGTTCAATTTTTTTTATATAAATTTTTCTCGGAAAATCTGTAATAAAAACAAACTTATACAATTATTTTTTCACTCCCAAAATTCATGTACGAGTCGAAATTGTTTCATTTCTTCAGTAAAATGTAGTTGACAGCGAAGAAAACATTTCAATTTTAATTATAAAATTGGAGTCGAGTTGTGTAGTTGAGTGCTTTCTATACAATAGAAACAGAAATTTTCCGACACGGGGATAAAAAATTTTTTCAAATTCATAAAATAAAGAATTAAATCATTGCAAATATTTTTGTAAATGTTTGCTTTACACAAAAAATAATCAAAGGATATTTATTGTTTAAGTGACTTTCTATAATTTTACAAAATTTATAGTTTCTTAATATAAGCAGAAAAATTTCTAATTTCTTCAGTTCCCTAAAAATGATAGACAGTTACTATCATTTTTTTAACCGACTTCAAACAAAAAAGGAGGAGGTTCTCGAATCGACAGTATTTTTTTTATGTTTGTATAATATTTTTAGTTTGTTTAAACCGATTTCGATTATTCTTTTTTTAGTGACAAATTAGTTAGTGTACTTCAGATTCAATAAAAATAAAAAATAAAAGAACTTTTAATAAAAAAAAAACTAAGACTTAAAAGAAAAAACTGTTACAAAACAAATTAATATGCACTAAATAGAGTTCTTCCAAGTAAAATGAAATAAAAAAAAAGAGTGTGTGTACTTATGTACACGCGTTAGAAGTTATACTTCTTTGGCGTATGAAAAAAAATTTAAAATAACTCAAATGCAGTAGTAATCGACAATAAATATTAAAATCAATCAAAAAGATTTTGTTAAAGATTTGTCAAGTAATCTGTAATATAAATTAAAAAGAGATGATTAAAATTATTCGATTCGATTCACAAAATGATAAAATATTATTATCTAAAGTAATAAATAATAAATAATTAAATTTTATTATTATTTGATTATTTGTTAGAAAAATAATAAGTTCTTTAGAAATATATCTATATATTATACTTACAAAATTAACCTCTAATATTTGAAAACACTGTAACTGTACACTGTACTGTAACTATATTCAGTGTTGATATATTTTTTTATTATTTCAATTCTGTGGCTAACTTCACCATGTCGTTCGTGCGCGCGCAGCTCACAAATTCACTCTCATCAAAACGCGCCAAAAGAAGTATAACTTCAAAAATATAAGACTACTTAAAAGTCAATCAAAACGATAATATAAGGTAGTTACAATTATTGCTATTTTTGGAGTCGGTGTCAGCTGGGGTTTGCAGAATTTTTTACCATCACAGTATAACACGATTATACGTATTTATATTTATTGTTTCAAGGATATACTCGTACAATTAAAATCAACTCTCTATCGTAGTCAAATTATAGGTTTCAAAATTTGGAAACATAATAATAAACTATACTATTACTTACTAAAATAAGTAGTAGTTAGTTTGATAAAAACAAAACCAGGTTACAATCTGATTCATATCATGTGACAAGAAAATTTCATATTATCAACATGTTAACTTAGTGAAAATAGAAAATCATGTTAAACATATGTTTTTCGTATACTTTTTTACTTTCTCTATTGTAAGTACATGCATTATACTTATCTTATAAATTAATGGCAATAGTAAAGAATATTAGCAATACTCCATTATAGTGACCATTATATTAATATTAGCAGTTACCTATCTGCTTCGCTGGGCAATTTAAACTTTACAAAAACTACTGTGTTATTGCACCTTCTTTGCCCACATTTATAACTCGATGTTATCATAATTTCATGGAAATTAATTTTTTTGATGGTAATCATTTTCAAAATGAAATGCAGCTAATGTTACTGGCTAATATGTTAGCTTTCTATATATGAATAAAAAAAATTTAAATCGGTTAACTATAATTTTTGAATTGATTCTTTCGGAAGTATATAGCTTAAATTGTGAGAATATATTTTTCGGGCAAAATTTTGTAAAGACCAACTCACCTAGCAATAGATGTTTTATATAAAACTAGCTGGAAACCCCCCGCTTCGCTGGGCACCTCCGATTTTAAATACATAGTTTATTGTATTATAACCTTCACTTCATATGCCGTCACTTACCCTCCTTTTGTTTACAAAATTATCAGTGTGTCTTTACTATACTGTGTATATATTAAACTTCTTCTTGAATACTACTCTACCTATTAGAAGAAAACCGCATCGAAATCCATTGCGTAGTTTTAAAGATCTAAGCACACATCGGGAGAAGGGACAGACAGACAAAAGCAACTTTGTTTTATTCTTTGTATTGATAGGTGTTTTACATAAAATGTTTAAGTCTGGAGATAGCTTTTCATTTAAAAATTATACACATATTATAATTATATTGGTACCCATTAAATTAATAAATGCAATTGTTTTTTTATATGCATACCTACCTTTCATTTGGAATAAACAGGACTCTACTTTTTATTTTTCTATTCCAAAATTTTTGTACTCAAATTAATCTACGTTTAAATATTACTTCAAAAATTTCTAAATTTTTTAAAGTTATACCTAAATAAAATATACTCCTCAATAATTCTACTAAACCAAAAAACTAATAATAATAGCTACTTCAAAAAAAATTTACTTTAATTAATTGTACCATAAAAAGAACTCTAAAAGATTTATTTCCAGTTTTCGAAATTTCTACTTATGGAATTTGGAATAGAAAAATACAAAATAAAATTTTTTAATTCATTTCATTTGATACTCTTTTGAAAAAAAAGAGCATTGAACTGATTTTACCTGAAAATTTTATATAAAAAACAATATTTTGAAAATAAAAAAATTATTTATAATTTAAATATATCTCGTTTTATTTATAAATACAAAATACAAATTAAAAAATCAAATAAAAATTAATGAGAATTAATTCAAATATGTACTATTATTTTTTTTGATTTTCAAGTAAAAATACACTTTTAAATATATTATCTATACAAGGTGTGATATATTTTTTATATACGAGATGTTCTATTCTAAACAATCCATCTGAATCTTTACAAAAGAGTTTTAGGAAAAAAAAGTGAAAGGTTGATATTTTATAACACATGTTCATGATTGCCAAGAGGAATTTTTTTCATAACAAATTTTTTCGGTATAAAAGAACAAGCAAACTTTGTTAGAAACATTTTTTCGTAAAAATAGGATTTCAAATAAGGTTTTGCAACTATAGTTGTTAGGTTCTTATAACGACAAACATTGTTTTTACCTTTCATTTGAAATTTTTCTCTGCCTACTTTTCAAAATTGAATCCATCACACGCGTTTTATATAATATAGCCATATTTAAAAAAAATTTTTTTTACAAAAGTTGTTTGTTAAGTTATAAAGATAAGCTTTTTATTGAAATTTCCCCTCTATATCTATAGAATATGAGTGGATTTTTCGACGAACTTGTTATTCAAGGAAAAATTTATAATCTCAAGAGAGATCCACCTCGGGATTGTACAGCTTTTATCTGGGTCATTTTTTTCAAAAGTTTTGTTGAATAAATTTACAGCTGGATCGGTTTAAATGGGACACCTGGTATATGGTTTTATTAATAGACTATACATCTTTTTTTTTGTTTGCTTTCTTGTTTTTTAAATAACATTTATATAGTATATAGTAATGATACATTTTTTATGAATAATTCATATATTTAATTATTGTTTCCGTAGTACATATTTTTACATTTTCTTGTTTTTTTTTTTTTTTTAATATATTAATTATATACACATACGCAAACGACGTACCTAGGGTTCATGTAATTGAAATATGAATAATAGTAGAACAACACTCGAAATAGCTTAACGTAGGTCAACAGTTATTACTGTTCAGGCACAATGCTTTACAAGCACTTACAAGGACTTATTAGGCTTTGTTTATAGCCTTTTTTAACTTAATACTTCTAACAAAGATAAATGGTTGTACGATCAGAGCGCTGTCGTACCAACGTGAATTGCAACTCCCGGACACCATAAAAGTCAGTACACTTTATGCTTTTACTTAAACAGGATGCCATCCAACTTCAACTGAAAACTGAGCTATGTTACGAAAAAATGATTTTGAAAGCTAAAATTCCAGACAATTTCACAGTTACATATCGCCTAAAGTACGTCCATTTGACACAATCACAATATGTTTCACTCTAAATGTAAAACAGATTCATTCATATGATAAAAATACAAGTAATTACATTACGTATGGTATAAAATTTTACTAAAATATCTTTTTACAATTAGTATAGAACTTTGACTGGTGACTTTTGGAGGCAATCGAACTGCGCATTGTGTATTCGCTTCAGGAGTGTTGAAATATTATAATAAACTTAATTTGACCGTTCCCGGTTCATTTATCATTAATCAAAACCTTAAAGTAATGAAAATATTGAGCACACGTGATTCGATTACCACCTAAAATCCATCAGTATTTGTCCATCTATTAAAGCCCAAATCACACGGATACAGAAAAAACTTTATATAAAAAAAAAATATTTTTGAAATGATATATTTTGAAATAAAAGTTTGTTTCTAAGGTCGACTTACTGAACAAGTATGCGTTAAACAAATTTTTATGCAAAAAAACTTATAAGCACAACATTTCGTATCATTCGGTTGTGAATTGTTAGGGTACCAATTGTGAAAATTTTTTATTCAAATGTAAGCTGTATCTGTATTAGTTGGGCGGCACATTAAGTTTATTTTAAGTAGCATAACTTTTACAATTGTAATATTTTGTGGGAAAATAAATATATATTATATATTCCAGGGTGCAAAAATCTTTATAATTGATGTTTGTGAGCTTCAGCGAGATAATTGACTAACACATTTGTTAATTTTGTACCATGGAACTTTGTTTTTAAGCCACTCCTTATACAGTATGTAGAATATTTCTTTACCGAGTATGAAATTTCTTTTATAAAGCTCTAAAGTTGGTGGTACATCACCATTGAAAAGTGTCGAAAAAACCATTACCTTTTGTCAAAGCTATAAGAGTGAAACGTCAAAGGTATGCGTTGCAACTTGATCAAGTTCTGATTTGTTAGCACAAAAAGTTGTGAAGCTTTAAATATTGCGAAGAACCAAGGTCATATTGAAAACTTAAATTTAAATAGAATATATAAAATAATGTTAGGATACTTATACTTCGAAGCTTGAAATTAACCTCAGGTACAGGATTTTTCGTTTTGTAATCCTCGTAATATTATTAAACTCAATTTTTCAAAATATCTCATCAAACATTTAACGTTCGCTTGATATAAAATCAATTCGTTATAAAATCAAATATAATTATTTAAAAGATTATTTTTCATAATGAAAATATACATATGCAATTTATAATTTGTGCGAGAAAACGATTAAATGTTATCTAGATATTGTAAATAATTAGATGAGAAAATTACATTATTCAATGTGTTCATTTCAAAAATATCGACCCTGAATAACTCTTGACCTGAAATGATTATTGTTTTGAATGAAAATAGGTCGATTTAGATATAAACGGGGAAGTTAAAAAATCCCCTAATTGGAAATTCAAAAAGCTGCCCACACCTTTTGACACCTCATTTGAAAGAGCATAAAATTATCTCTTTGGCTATGATGAAAAAATTAAATCGATCAATTGGTTCTTAAGATAGACTGCACAGAAGATAGAGAAATGAAATATCCTGTGTAGTCTATCTATTATGTATCACAAAGAAGGTGGTGAAATTTAAAATTTCAAAGTTAGAGTGAGTGGGTGTGAAGGAATTACTTAAATTCTCAAGGTACAATTTTTGAACTTCCCCGTGGAAATGTAAAGCGGCGTGTTTTCATTCAAAACAATAATCACATCAGCTCAAAAGCTATTAAGGGTGGATACTTCTGAAATGAACACACTGTGTAAATATCAAACATGCTGAGCCAGACAAATAATTATTTAGAATATTATAACACAACAGTATGAGTTTATTCACCGCCCTCTCTCTTCTGTCAGATCAACCCGTTCTACTTGACTTTGCATGAGTAACTACTTCACATTATCGTTAGAGAGTTAATTTACTTTGTTTTTGTTACATACGCAATACACATATTATGTCAAACTGTCAAATGTGAAAATAGTTTCCTACGAAGGGAGTCGAAAATAAATATATTTTGACAGATTCGACATTTCGTTATAACCAGTCACTGTGCTTCAAAAGAGGGCTGGAAATACTACATTTTGAAAGTACATGTCACATTCAAGTCAAATATCTAATAAAAAATAATAATATTTTTGGCATTGTATTGCATAATATTGAGCCATCCGACTTACTGAGACCATGCAATTTTTTTTCGTTTTTGTATCTGACCGAAACCGACATTCCTTGTCGGACAGCCGGAAAAAGAGTTTATGAGCACATATCAAAATTTTGTTAGTAACATTAATATTTTTAAGCGTTACAAACTTGGGGCTAAACATAGTATACTTTGATATATTTCATGTATACATGGTATAATAAAATGAAACCTCTGCCCCATCCGTCCGTATTCTGTTCCTTTTTTCCCTAGTTTTTCAAGTTTTTCCTAGTTTGTTAATCCCGCAGTTAAGAGGTCCTTTTATTACTTAGTTGAAAATCTATTGACTGTGTAATGAATGATTGACCTGAATTCCTGCACATTATTTTCAGTGTCGAAATAAAGTTATATAAAGAAAATATTTACCAATGCTTACTAGAAGGCATTAGATTACATAACATTTAAAAACATTCTCACTGAGTGTAAACCAATTTAATGAATCAGTGTTGCGAACATAACACATGTATGTATATATAGATATTTCATATTGTCCATTTCATAAATAATATTTTGAATCAGCAATAAATATATATTGATATTAAATAATAATAATCAAAATAAAACCTGTGTAATAATATTATTATTAATAAATACAATTCCTTTAAAATAAACATATCGTTCTATTATTATAATAATAATAATTTGTAATATTTTTTTAGTATATTAAAATTTTTATGAATTATTATTATTTTATTTAGTTTTTATTCTTTATAAAAAATTTCGTCAGTCTATGTTATTATTATTATATACCATGTATATATGAAATATATCATACTATATTAAGTATAGTCCCAAGTTTGTAACGTTGTACAGCGAATCGAACGGATAGTTCTTTGTTAAAAATTAAAAAATATTTATTTTTGATTTATTTACAGTACTTATCGATAATTAACTGGGATTATTATATTTCTTTGAATTTACAGACTAAAATAAAATAAAAAAATTTATATCATTCCATGCGTCAAATATTTTTTTTTTCATTGATAATCATGAAAATTATAGACTAAACAATCAAACATACTTAACAACGAATTGTCAATTATTTTTTTATGTATACATAATGAAAAAAACTTGTGAACCGTAGAGCTCCATGAATAAAGTCATATTTCCCCCTTTTTGTATTTCTTATTAAAAGATTTATTTATTTATTTACCAAAAATTCAGTATAAATATGGTGGGAGCGCAAATAAATGTATATTTTTCAAATATGGAAATCGTAATTCCTGAAAATGCTGATAAGGAAAATCAAATAAACTTAAATTAAATATTATATTGTAATCGATCCAGGATAAGTATGCCAAATTTCTAGTACATCCGACGATTTGTAGGGGTTCAAAATAATGTTCAAGATTTCCGTTACATACTAACATGCTAACATACTAACATACCAACATACCAACAACATACGTGAGAAGTTAATAAAAGCGTGTTAAAAAGGTGACGGTGGGAACCCAAACACCGTTTTTGGTTGTTCTAATTCAATTTGAGGAGGATGTACAATTTTTTTGAAAAGATTTTCTCTGGGAATGTCTGCTATATAAGTGAGATCAGCATCCTTCCGTTTATAATATCGATCTGCCGTTTAAAGAATCCTTTGCTGGAAAAACATCTGAAATCTCCAAAATTTTTAATCATGTTTTGAGTTTTTTAATTCACTGGATTTATAACACACACTTAGCTTTTCCGTTGACTTTCGATACAGTCTATATATAAAAAGCCTATATATTCGGAGAAAATATGACTAATTAAGAATAAAAACGAAAAAATGTAAATATTTTATTTTTATTTAATCATTACTTTGAAACAATTTTTAATGAATTTGTTTTCAAAGCTATTTAAATTTACGATACACATAGGTAAGGTTAAGGATGATGAAAGTTTGGAGAAAGGGAAACGTAACAATTGTATACTTCATAAAATCCCCAATTATTTTGTTGTCAAATTGTTGTTCGTCAATGTTCTTGCTCTTATTTAACGTAACCCGCCAAGATTTCGAGGTAGTAGGGCACTGGGAAATATTTCATCTAATTAAAAAATTTTGTTTTCGTTAGAAAAGTGTGTACATTAAGAAAAGTTGCAGTAGAAGGGCTGCAATACAGCAAAGACGATTTTGAGAAATATACCCCTTAGTTCTTTATCAGCCAAAATTTTAAATGTCCTTTTGGGTATTACTATAAGAAGATGTCGTATCCGTAGTCCTACACGTGATTTTAAAGTGTTGAATAACAGATGCACCGCTTTATTGTCAAATCTAAGTCGGCAGTACGCACAACTTAACATCAGCACCTGTCTCAGCATCTCCTTTTTTTAATGTTGGTATATTACCTATTAACTATCCTCCAATCCTCCTAATTTTATATGTTGCAAAAAAGTCTAAAAAAAGTACGCTACGTTTTTTATTAAATAATTTTAATAAAAAAAAAAGTATTTTATGTGAAGCGTATTACAAAATGATTTTTTTATAAACAAAACCAATCACTGAATTGATTGAATGCATATAATTTAATGTACAAAAAAAAAAAATAAACTGAATATATTATGTTTTTTATTCAATAAAATTAATTTGAATAATATGCAATATACATATTTAATTTATGTCATGTAGTTATTATGTGTATTGAGATACAAATAAATATACATGTACTAGAGTGATACCCACCCGCTTCCCTGGGTTAAAAAGTAAAGATTGATAAAGATTGCTCTCACTTTTCTCCTTTCTATAACACTCGAAATAATGCTAAGTATTGTTTTTCACAGGTAAAATATATGTATGGTTTTCTATTTTTTTAAATGTATAACAGTAATTATTCATTGAGTATATCAGAAAAGATGGGCGAGAAATATTTTATATTGACTATTTTTACACAAATCTGCAATTTATGATAATGTCAACTAAAATTAATTAAAAAATTTTTTTTTTATTAATATATCTTTGTAAATAATATATCATGTGCTATTCTGAAGTATGAGCTATATTGTTGTACAGTTTCATTAAAAATCATTCGCTAGTTTAAGCTCGAAATCGTAACAAACAAACAAACATGCTAAATTTCGCACTTATAATATATAGAGATAGAGATAGGCATGTACACATATATGTCTATAGAGAGATATGATTTATATTATCGTTAAAAAATTATTATTTATTAAAAGCGAATACCCGATAAATATTAACGTCATTCTTTGAATGTAGTAAATACCTTTAGCTCCAGAAATAGCAAATATTGATACTTCATTCTTCAAAAAAATTTGATAGAATTTTGGCTATATTGTCTGTCCACGAAGGACACACTTAGGCTATAGAGCCCATTGTGATACCATATAAGTGTTTTACCACCTTTTTGCTGATAATTTCATTTATCAACTCCTCAATTTCAGAGGCTAAGTGCGCCTCTTTCAAGCATATATCATGCACTACACCAGCCCATCACAACTATTAATTAAATTAATTTTGTTGCGACGGTGGGAATCGAACCCCCTACCTTAAGCATTCCCCGGACGAAATCCAACTAAGCTAATAACCACGTACTTATTACAAATAATTCCATTTATATTGAGTGTTCAATTTCCTAGATCAGTTTTTTGTATTTTATAAATACGTGTTTCGACTTCTAAGTAGTCATCATCAGTCGACTGATAGGGTACTTCATTTTATATAATTCTTGTTGTGAAAATGATTTTCTATTTTACATTTAAAATTAATAACTTTTCGATAACTTAAAATACTTTTAATTCGATTCTAGAATTGGACGTCGGACATACAGTGTTGTTACATGAATGATTTTGTTAGCTCGAATTCGTTATATTGTACAAATACATTAATAAATTAATTTTATTTATTTTTATAATTTTTTGATGTTTTTATCAACAATAATGTTTTTAGGCTAATGAGGTGACATAAAACTGATGTTTTTTTTTTAAATTTTTTTTTTAATACATGAACTGTTACTCGCCTGCTTTGCTGGACAATTCTAGCTTTCTAAACAAATACTACCATACCATACAACGTCAGTGGGTCGGACGGGAGTATGATAAAAGATACAGAAAGATAAAAATAACAAATTTTTGCTCTTTTCCTTAGTCGTCCGAAATGAATACTATGTTCCGTAATGGTATTCTGTGCGAAATGTTATACTGAAAAGTGAATTTTAAAACAAATGCTTTGCTTTGTGTAGTAACGTGATTATAACGAAATAAAAAAGGGGTGTTAAGTTTGACCGCTATGTGTGTGTCTGTCTGTGGCATCGTAGCGCCTACACGGATGAACCGATTTTAATTCTTTTTTTTTTTTTTTTGGTTTCATTTGAAAAGTAATTTAACGGAACAACTAAAAAATTGGTGATGATCTTCAAAATCGATTCAGTTTCGAAAAGGTATGACGTATAATTTTAACATTTAAATAATTACTATGGAAATGAATGGTCAAATAAACCTGGCTCAATTCATTTGGAAAAGTGAAATGGTAAAATAATTAGGTAATTCAAAACACAAATTCAAAAGAACAAACTCAACACAAATATTTCAATTTCAATTAAAATATTTACAAAAATTTGTCCCAAAAAATAAAAGCTCTCTAAGTATCCTTTTATCTCATCTGATATCCTTGACTATCACGTTGATATTATCATAGCCCCCAAACAGTCAAACTAACTTGGTTTACAAGGAATAAATCGCATTTGTCGGGGGGTTTTTTAAATTTTGTAAATTTCACTTGTCTCGATTAATGTACGTCAGGCACTAGGCACTCGAATTTCAGCAAGTAAAAACTTCTGTTATCTTTTTGTCTTGTAGTAAATAAAAAACCGTTTGTCTGGTAGTTAATATAAGAACCAAATGCTAAAATAAATAGTTACATCAAATAAGTAATTACTTATTTCAAAAATTCGAATCGTGAATAGCAAGAAATAAGTCTCATACTCTTCTTGTTTCTCTTAATATTATTACTTTCCATATTATGTCATACTTTATTGCATTATTGTTTTCAAAATTCAATATACTTTCCTACATCATAATAATAAAATAATTTTACAATTACATCATTAAAATAATCATAACATTATATTATGAATGGCGTTCGTTTAATATTTCATATTTGATAAACAGAAGTAAAATTTAATTATTAATATAATTAAATTAAAACATGACATTCAAGTTCAAAGAACCTAAATATATTTTACATACGTAACATATCTACATTGACTGCATTATATAAAATTAATAATTGTAATAGAATATTTATAATAAAGGTATGTAAAGTACATGATGTATATGTTAAAACTTATACACTACACTTTGTAATAATGCTTTACTAATCTGGAATATTTTTAATTCATGCAAATAAATAAGTTACACATATATGTGAAGGGAGTTTGTAAAATATTGCAGTGGGATAAATTATTTTAAATTCATTCTTAAAACGAAAGTTTTAAAAAATTTTTTTTTTTTTCAAATTTTATGACACAGTAATACTAGTATGAAAATTTGCTCTTTGGAGGATAACTTGAAACAAAACAAACGATATTAATTTTTGGAAGATTTTATAACTTAACATCGTTTTAATTCAATTTTTCTTTCATCTTCTTGCTAAAAACTTGAAGATTGTTTAATACAATAATCGAGAAAAAAGCAAAATTTTCTTTTGGAATTTGATGAAACTCGTTGGATTGGGTAATTTCAATCTAAAAAGTATAAAAATCAGGTTAATTTAATGATTGGATATAGAGTTTGTTAGATATCGTAATATTTGGATTGATTTTAGTCCGTATCTCAAACACTATTCGACCACTCAACAAATGCACCCAATTTTTGTACTTTTTGGGTCAAAATTACCTTACGTACCTACTGAGTTTTATCGAAAATTGGAGATAAAAAACATTTTCACTTTTCATCAGTTTTTTTGCAATTTTTTTAAGGGTGATGTATCCCTTTGGAAATATGGAGAAAATCGGAAAAAAAAATTTGTTTAAGAATTTGATGAAACTCAGTGGGTGCGGTTTTTATACTTTTTGGAATTTTGATCCAAAAAGTATAAAAATCACTTCAATTTAATGATTAGATAGAAAGTTACAATGTCAGCGAGTATCATGAGCAAAACTTCATTTTCAAACAAGTTAAAATTAAAATCCATAAATATTTAATAAGAATTTTGTTTTTATACCATCGGCAACCTTATATTTTTATGGTATAAACTACAAGCTTGTCTAAATATTTTAGTTTTTTATCACACTCTCTAGATTTTTTGATATAGAAATATCCAATTGAAAAGGATAACCTACAATATTCATCATTTTTGCAGCCAACTTGGAACGATAAAATAATAATAAAAAGCTCTATGACCTAGGGATTTTTTGAGATTTCTGCAAACTTTTGCTAATCAAGAAATGTATTTATAAAGTTTTATAGTAATCCCTAGTATAATTAAATCCTTGCATATCATCTTAAATTATGAATGAATTTATATTTTAGTAGAATTTATATATCACAATATACGGTAATATATTTGATAATAAATATTGTATAATAATAAATATCATATTTGTCCAATAAAATCAATATAAATACGTATTGGTATTATATTAGAATGAATATGAGAACACTCACTGTTTAATATATAGAATGAATGAATCGAATCGGCCTCGATATCGCATCGTTTGTGTTATATAACGACTTTATATTTAAAATGAAATAAAACATTTTTATGAGTTATTTATGAATAAAAAGTTGAAATTGAAATTTACTTTATTTTATATTCATGTTTGTCATTCTTCGTACATATTCATTTTATGTGACAAATACTAATAAATTATTATTATTGGTATGTAAGTATAAATTAAATCATACACGGAATGGTTTAAAAATTTAGTGGAATGTTGCCTATGAATATTTTTTTTATCGATTTCATACGCATGTTGTCCAGTTATAATCGAACCGAATTTTGTACTAAATCGAATCACCCGATTTAACAGAGAGTCTTCAGTATTAGTTTTTGACTTCAGTTAGTAGGTATTCCGTCGTTATTATACCATATATATAAAATATATACAAGGTATATTAAGTTTAGTCCCAAGTTTGTAATGCTTGAAAATATTGATGCTACTAACAAAAATTTTGGTATAGATGTTCATAAAATCATCTAATTAGTCCATTTTCGGTTGTTCGTCCGTCTGTCAACTCGATAACTCAAAAACGAAAAAACATATCAAGCTGAAATTTTTACAGCGTACTCAGTACGTAAAAATTGAGGTCGACTTCGTAAATGAGCAACATACGTCAATTGGGTCTTGTATCCGTAGGACCTATCTTGTAAACCGTTAGAGATAGAACAAAAGTTTAAATGTAAGAAATGTTCCTTATCAAAAAATAAACAACTCTTGATTGAAATGGTTTTTCGTAAACATCACTGTTGACCCGTGAGAGCGCAAATTAGGCGCAAATTTTATAGTATGTATTATATGGGAATATCAGTTACATATGTGTGACATGTATGTATGTGTAATATGACAGAGTAATCAACACTGCCTATACATGATATTTCTACAATTAACTCAATGAATTGTGTGTTTTCACTTGTTTAATGTTAGTTTCAGATTTTTTAGGAATCTTAGGTTCTATTAACAAAAATAAATAATTTCTTGTTTTCACTTCAATAATATATTTTCGGACATATTGTATATATATTTTATAAATATTTTTTGGTATGTTAATGGTACAACCTATATTTGCTTATCTGGTTATGATTTGATACTTATTTGATAAAATTGTAATTAATTAATAAAATTTATTGGAGGTAATACCAACACATCAATTTATTGTATTATCCATAAAATAAAATAATATCTATATATGTCATTAGAACCACAAACGAAATGAAACCATAGAGTGTCTCACAATACCATTGATACTTATCCTAACAATAGTTTTGATACACTATTCCAAGTTAAAATTCAGTTTGTGCTGACTTTATTACTGTATAGTATAGTAATCATGTAATATATATTTTTAAGATATGATTTCCCTGGAAAAGATTTCTTAACAGTTTCACGTTTCCCAACATTGACCACAAAGTTTTAAGCAATCAAATCAATTTATTTAACAAGTAATTCATTTAAAGCGACATCTCTCACTTTGACTCATCACGTTCGTCACGAAATTCTGCGGAAAACTCTCGCAAAGATTATGTACCTTTTAGGAATAAAAATACCGATTCATATGTTAATTTTGGAACCATGTTCCTTAGCGCACGACATTTAATTGCTGGTTGAGAGTTAAAACCAAAAAAACTGTGACAGACACCAAAAACCGACATCCAAGTTACCTAGGAATCTAAAACTTGTTCAATCGATTCAGGTCGCCATGAATTATGAGAGACTGTCAATTTATATTTTTTGTCAAAATTGTATGTCTTATCATATAAAATAGATATTTTATAGTAAGTACAAAACAATTTTTATGTTAGATCATAATAAATATCCTAATCAAACCAAACAAAAGTACTCACATATTGGATTGACTACTAAATCAGAAGTATGTCTTTTTTAACTAATACTACAATTCTTTCATACAATAAAACTAAAAGTAGGTATAAAATTAAATTCTTTAAAGAATCAAACAAGTATTTGGCTTCTAAAAATAATACCTTAAATTTTCAGAAAAATATCTGGTTAATAATTTTTTTTCAAATTTTCTGATTGAGCAGCATAAGTGGATAAAGACCAAACATACAATCATTTTTGTATCTTGCGACTAACTGCAAAAGTAAATGTTTGGTACAGCGTGAGTAGGTATCGTCGTGGTATGAAAATACTCCGTCTAATGTTATCGTCAGCCACACCGAAAAGATTCTTTTCGACTTCATGGGTTTTAATTTTTTGGAGTGAAACCATAACTTTTTTAGAATATAAAATATATCTCAGGTTATTTGCTGAGGATGTTACATTCGCTAGGAGAAAGAATTTTTTAAATCCTTGCAGTTGAATAGTTGATTAAAAAATGAAAAATTTGAAAGTCCAGCCGTTATTGAATTGTAAAATGTCTAACTAGCCCAAATTTGTTTTATATATTCAGATGTAGTTACTAATTGGATATGCAGATACAGATTCATCTCTCTAAATTAATTAATTACACCGCCCTAAATATAGTCTGTTATGAGTTTTTTGTTTTTAATGAGAAACCCTGTATTATATATTTATATGAAAATTATTATATTCATAATATATATAATAAGTTAAAATTCCTATTACTATTATTGCTAATTGTATTTTATAACAATTATATTATATTCTATATATTCCAAATTTTAGTTTAAATAATTTATTCAACTTTTGCCTTGTTTGTGTTTGTATTCTATAACTAACAAAACTGTTCGTTCGTTCACAATAATAATATCATTATTATATTATTATGATTGTAGTAATTATTATTGGTAATATCTTTTATATTAGTGCAGTTGTATATGTAGGGACACCTACCTGTTAGACCGTGAACCTATAATGAAAAGAAAACCAATATCATAATTATCCAAGATCAAGTAAATAGAAAACTCAAGAACCAAAACTCTGAAAATATGATTATAGGCGTATAGGGCATTAGTGGCGCTATAGTTTCAAGTTTAACTCTTAAAAGTGTGAAATATTAGAAATGACAAGCGTTACCCTTTCGACGCTACACTACATTTATAAATAACAATACAGTTTTGCAACTCTTTCAACAGTTATCAACTGTCATTTCTACCATCTTGTAATTTTTTCCACGTATAAAATTGTCAATATTTTTATTGTAACTACTTACAAATAAAAAAAACGCAATAAACACACAAACCGCGAAACAATTATTTTTAAACAGACTTACTTTTATCAACCCATAAAAGCTCAAACAAAAAAAGTTCATTTCGCTGTATTATAGGCTTACGGTCTAATACCTTTATTATTAATTGTTAATATCAAAAATATTTACCATTAAAACATATATTTACACGTGTATGTATGTTTTGTACTCATTATGATATTATATGGTTAATTAAAATGAAATCAAATAATTTATTAATAGTGTTCTTTTATTTGCAATATGTATTTGTTTTTAACCCTCGAACTATAAAAACGGTGCTATTAGTTTGACCGCTGTATGTGTGTGTCTGCCTGTGGCATCGTATCACCTAAACAGATAAACCGATTTTAATTTTTTTTAGTTTCTTTATAAAAGTAATTCAACGGAGAGTGTCCTTAGCTATGTTTCAAGTGCGAGATTAGTATTCCATACCGGAAAAACAAAAAAATCGGCGATGATCTTCAAAATCAATTCAGTTTGGAAAAGGCATGACACAACTTTAACATATAAATAATTACCATGGAAATGAATGGTCAAATAAACTTGGCTCAATTCTTTTCGAAAAGTGAAATGGTAAAATAATTAAGTAATTCAAAACAATAATTCAAAAGAACAAAGTCAAGTCTAATATTTCAATTTCAATAAAAATATTTCCAAAAATTTATCCCAAAAAGTGATGATCTTTTCAAATCTGAAATAAAATTGGGAGTTCCTATTTGAAAAATCGATTTTGGTTCGAGGTATGTTCAAGGTCGAATCCAAGATCCCCATGGGATTTCCCGTCAAAAAATACGACGGATATAGTCTGTATTTTTCATTTTTTACCCGCTACTTGTGTCAGAATTTCCATACTTTTGGGAAACCATGTGTATGCACACATGCGCAGTCTCGTTAAAAATAATATCAATAGAGAATACTTTAAAATTTATACACTGCATCGTAAATTGAAAACTGATAAGTTTTTGTTTTATTTAGCTTATATATTTGGTATTTTACTTATTAAAAATTAGAAAGGTTAAATTTGCATATATACATTTATATTTTGCATCTAGTAGTTTTATAGATAAATTCGTATATATTTTACAGCAAATATAAAAATAAAAAGAATTTTAAGAAAAATTCTCATTCCTTACACGTGAAGTAAATAATAAAATTTTAAAAGAAGTTATCTTTGCACAAAGCAGAAAACCTCTTACATCAAGTATGTTCTTTTATTAATAGTATTTCTGGTATAGTATTACATTCTGTCGGCAAACTTTAGTAGATGCTTGATGTCGAATTTGCCATATTACTCATAAAAAAGTAAAGCTGGACTTGATACCATGACAAAAATTGAAAGTGAAATTAAACTTGATTAAAAAACAAAGAAGTTATTAGAAGCATTCAAAGATTGTTGTCCATTTCCTTTTAGCATATGTATTTTATATGTATCTATGGTGATATCAGACAAAGACGTGACTAACCTATATCTCCCTTTTTGTTTAATTAGGAATCTACATTTAATCTACATCTAATAATCAGATGAGTGGAGTTCGTGCGTGTACTATAAAAACAGAAGAAGAGAATTTTCAATATTTAAACGAACAGAAAAGTTTTCCTTGAGAATTTGTCACCTGAAGTTATAAAAAGAATTCAGTAATCATCCCAATTGTGCCGTGTAATCATACCTTGAACTGCACCCGAATTACTTACAATCAGATATCTTACGGTGGCGACATTTATTATTAAATATTATGTAGCATTAAAACAGTTATTATCATAGTAATAATTTGCATACCGAGCAAAATACTTTTTTATTAATATAAATAATAAAACAAGTGAAAACAAACAATTGACTGAGTTAATTGTTGAAATACCATGCATAGTCAGTGTTGATTTCTTTATCACATAACACATACAAAAATGTATAGACAGTGTTGATGCGCAATCGTTTGTTTTTTTGACGTCACGTAAATAACAAAAGATGTTCACTTTTAAATAGACACAAACACAACTGATATTCCTATATTAATACATACTATAAACTCTATATTAATCTATACTATCTCTAACGGTTTACAATATGGGTCCTACGGACACAAGACCCAATTGACCTATGATGCTCATTTAGGAACTTGACCTCACTTTTTACGTCGTGAGTACGCTGTAAGAATTTCAGCTCGATATCTTTTTTCGTTTTTGAGTTAACGTGTCCACAGACAGACGGACGGACGGACGGACAACCGGAAATGGACTAATTAGGTAATTTTATGAACAACTATGACAAAATTTTTTTCCTAGCATCATTATTTTTAAGCGTTACAAACTTGGGACTAAACTTAATATACTATGTATATTTCATATATACATGGTATAAAAAGAACATACTTCACACGCTTTTTTTTATACTTCAGAAACCACGCTATATTGAACCATAATAACATTGTTTTTTGTTGGTGAGTGTATAGGTCATATGATAACATAGAATATTTTCATAGTTTTTCGTCGTTATATCAATTTCAGTTTTATATGTAATATACAGGTGAACTACTTATATGTTCATATACATGACTCACATACTGATCATAAAAAAAAACTTCTGTTCTGTTATAGATATGTTGTAGCCATAGAGGTACCCCTCATAATAAACCTAGTAATATTATAGTTGTATGATGTATATACAGTGGTGTGTTAAAATTTGTGATATGGTCGCCGCACAACCCCTATCTACACATGTAAAAGCGAAAACCACCCATTTTCTGAACACTGTACCTTCCGAATATGTCATCACCACAAAATCAGGACGATTTGCGTCAAAATTTCTCTTATGATATTGATAAGGATGGTAAGTTTTGCGAAATAAGTAAAGGATTTTTCTCTCCATACTTATACGCATTTTTGTGCGTTGGTAATTTTCGGTTAAATTTGTTTTTTTTTTTTCGTTTTTTCTGGCACGATTCTGTTTACATCTATGTATTGGCTGAAAATTTAAAGTATTAATTCAAGAAGTCAGATACTTGTTTTATTGTTTAAAGAAGCAAATTTTTGAATCAATTTTAGTATTAGTATAAAAAATACGTACGTCTGATTTAGTATTCAATCCAATATGTGGGTATCTTACCCACAATTTGTTTGATCAGAATAATTAATATGACATGACATAACATTTTCTTGTACTTTATATTATCTCTATTATGTTTAACTTTTCTATTATGTTTTTATTATCTCTATTATGTTTAACTTTTTTTTAATTTAAAAACATAAATTTAGGATAAAAATACAAATTGGCAGGTTGTAAAATGTTTTTGCATATTCTCAAAATTCATAGCAGATGAATCGATTAAAAAAGTTTTAGCTTCCTAGGTAGCCTACATGTCGGATTTTGAGATCTGTTGCACTTTTTGTGGTTTCACCTCGCAACTAGCAAACAAATCATAAGGTCCGATAAGGAACATACTCTCAAAATGATACTAGTATCTAATGTCAAAAGCTCATAGTTTTCTATTTAAACTGCAAAAACTGAGAAAAGTTCGAAAATTTTGAGTTTTTTGAAAGATTACGCAAGTAGCACAACTTTTTTTACTTGCAAAACGTATTCACACTCCCTTACGGAGTCCAAATACTAAAAAAAGCAAAGTGTTAGTAGAGAGGTTCCGGGAAAGCAAAACAATTGAGTGACGAAATGAATAATAGATTTCCCTCTTCATTAGAAACATAGAGGTAAAAATTACCGTAGTTAGGGGAGTCATGTATATATACACAGGTATTATCTGAACATTAAATCTGAAAAATGACCTTTTATACCTTAGTTAATAGTTTTGTGGTATGTATGTTATGTGTCTGTACACAATTTTTTATGAACATTCTAGTGATTTTATCATTACACATTATATTAATAGAAAAAATTTTTTTTTATTTATTTTAATTTTGATTTTCATTTGATTTTCACAAACAAACCTATTATATATATAAAATGTCAGTGGCCTGATTAAAGGGTAGGTGCTGTTTACGGAGTAAAAGAAATCAAACAACATTTTGGACGACAAACTTATAGCGATTACCTATATGTGCATTTTTATGTATCCTATATACTTAAAATAAAAGCAGAAATAAGTGATGGCAAATGAAGTTAAGTTTAAAACGAAATAGTCTTTATATTTAAAATTGCAATTGCCCAGCAAAGCGGATGGGTAGAGTTTCTGAGATTTCGCTGATGGGGTAATTTTGATCCAAAAAGTATAAAAAACGGGTTAATTTAATGATTGGATGCAGAGTTTCTGAGATATCGCAATATTTGGATCGATTTTAGTCCGTATCTACAAATGCACCCGATTTTTGTACTTTTTGGGTCAAAATTACCCTATATACTGAGTTTTATCGAAATTGGAGATTTCGAAAGTAAAAAAAGACCCTGCATACTTTCAGAAATAAGACAGATATGAATAATATTCGCCAGAATTATGTTTGGTTATGTTGATTTTGTCTGCTACATCGTATCCACCTTCTTTAAAGGGTAGTTCTTAAATGAATGCTTTAAAGTGATTCTTGCCCTTTTAAGCGCTATTATTGAACAATAATGAATTAATTTTCGTGTATTCAACTACAATAACATATTCATATGATTAATTCATATAGAAATACAAAACTTTATTTGGGTTGTAATTCCAATACAAATATCCTAAAACGCGTTAATAATAATTGAAAACTGTAAAAAAACTAAGATGGAATGTTTTGTAATAACCAAGATCGAATCTTAAAATTCTAGTATATCTTAATTTAAAAAGGGGTAATTAAATTCTACGATTATTACTTCTAAAGCAAGGTTCTAATGATTTATATTGCGTGTTTATGAAAGTTTTTAAAACATGCATAATATAGTAGATGGCGTTTAGGTTACAAATAAAAAATAAAAGCACAATAATTCTTGTAGATTCAAAAACATATACCTAGTACCTACGTGCAACAAGAAATCGATAGCAGTGTATTTTATAATAATATTTTTGTTTACTGTATCGATGCTCTGGCAAACATTTTCGACGAACAACTTCGAAAAACACACATTAAAATTAAACAGACCGATCATATTTCTAAACTTTATATTTCTTTCTAGGAATTGGAAATGCATTTTTACACGAACAAAATCAATTACCGACATCAATACTAAGAAACCGTTTGCCATCATATAAAAGTACAACAATTTCAATATAGTTCTCTAATTCAAATATTTATAAAGAGAAAAAGATAGTTTAACATAGTATTCAAATTCAAGGAAATCATTGATTTGAATCGAAATTATTTTTTACTTTGTTGCTTCAGTTTTGTGCAAACAATTTTTATTTTATACTTTTAAGTGAATTTTTGTAATCCACACTTAATACGCATTAAAATCTATGAGTGAACAATAAATCACCTCTATATTCCGATCCTTTGGGTAGGAATTTTCTTCCCAAATTTATATGGGACCAACTACGAAGGCATACGTTATACAAAAAAAAAACTTATCCAAATCGGACTACTTCCGTTTTGTTTTTTCGTCAATTAAAAATGAACACACCCTAAGCCGTTTTTTAATATTATTTTTAAAATTTAATACTTGAGTTTTTGTTACATTTGATAATGATAATTCATAAACGGAATATACCTACTAATTGTATGTAAAATTTATAGAATGTAAAAAATATGTAATCTACTTTGCATTTTCAATTTATACATGCTAAAAATAATAGCATTATTATAGATACTACCCCATCCATATCTGTGTAAACCCCATTATAACTACCCCATGAGATATCCAACCATTACTGACTGAATAAGTGTTGAATATTGTAGGTACCTCTATTATATCACAGAGTGTAACAAAAATATGAGCAAACTAATAACTTTTTACTTAGTTGTTACAGGGTTGTTCAAAATTGTGCAGGATTAACTTTCTAATTTAAAGCGTTATTCTTACCGTTTAGAATTTAAATAAACTATTAAAGCAATCCGAAGAACTAAGTTCAATCTGATGTCAGAACATGATATTCTCCATCAAACTTTACAATTTTTGTTAAGGCCATTGATTAATAGCTCTGGCCTTAATTTATAAACAGCTAGCTCTGAATTTTTCCCATGATACTTGCCGACATTGTAACACCGAGTTTCAGCAAATTCCAAAAAAAATTAATTTTTGCGTTTTTTCAAATTTTTTCAAAGGGGTATCCTTTAAAAAAATTTCAAAAAATTTTTTGATAACTCCAATCTTGATAAAACTCAGTATATAAGGTAATTTTGACCCAAAAAGTACAATCGGGTGCATTTGTTGACTGGTCGAATAGTTTTTGAGATACGGACTAAAATCGATCCAAATATTGCGATATCTCAAAAACTCTGCATCCAATCATTAAATTAACCCAATTTTTATACCTTTTGGATCAAAATTACCCCATCTACCGAGTTTCATTAAATTCCAAAGCAAATTTAGTTTTTGCATTTTTCTCGATTTTTTCAAAGGGGTACGTACCCCTTAAAAAAATTGCAGAAGATCGAAAATTTTTTGTTATCTCCAATCTCGATAAAACTCAGTATATAAGATAATTTTGACCCAAAAAGCACAAAAATCGGGTGCATTTGTCGACTGGTCGAATAGTTTTTGAGATACGCAATAAAATCGATCCAAATATTGCGATATCTCAAAAACTCTGCATCCAATCATTAAATAAACCTGATTTTTATACTTTTTGGATCAAAATTACCCCATCCACCGAGTTTCATTAAATTCCAAAGCAAAATTATTTTTTGCTTTTTTCTCGATTTTTTCAAAGGGGTAGTAATTTAAAGGTAATTTTGACCCAAAATGTACAAAAATCGGGTGCATTTGTCGATTGGTCGAATAGTTTTTGAGATACGGACTAAAATCGATCCAAACATTGCGATATTTCAGAAACTCTATCCAGCCGCTTTGCTCAGCAATTGCACTTTGAAATATAAAGACTATTTCGTTATAAACTTCACTTCATTTGCCATAACTTATTTCCGTTTTAAGATACGATACATAGTTCCTACCGGGTGTACCACGACACCACTCACTTTTGTTTTTATGCAGTCGAGCTTTACAATTTCTTTTAATATTTTATTTTAAGCCGTAATTTTTAACATTCTGTAAACTAGATAGTAGAATTATAGAAGGTACACCACTCTCATATTGTATGAAATAACAAACTATACCTACATTTATATTCATAATTTATGTATGAACATATAAAAATAATATTATACGAATATTATTATATTACAACATATACATATATGCAATGCACATAACTTGTACGACCACTAACATCATTTTGTAGACGTGTATGTATAGTTTTGTGGCCGTCTGTACTGTAATAGTAGGTGAAACCTAGATGAAATAGATGGGCACATAAATGATAGTGTAATGATATATGCAAATTTAAAATAAAATATTCACCATTGCATACATTTTATAATAAATAATCAATTATATTTTAAATTATACTGTGTATAATAATGGTGTTTTTTTTTTAAAGGAGGTTGAGTTCATACCGCTCCCGCTGCAAACTTACTACTTACGTTAGTTATAAAATACATTTAAATAATACAGGAACTGTCGCATCTTAGCCATTGTTAACTAGATATGTTACGTTGTTATTAGCACGCATTTATGATATTACTAGCTTGATACCCGCTCGCTTCACTGGGCTTAAAAGTAAAAACCACCGCTTTACAGCCTCCACCTCTCTTGATCTCACTTATTCCATAACACTCGAAGGAATTGTTTTACACATCTAAAATATTCATTGAATACGAGTATATCAGAAAAGAAGGCCATGAATTGTTTGACATTAAGTATTATAAATATTTACAGGAATCTTTAATTTATGGTTTAAAATGATCATAAATGGAGCAGCAAAATGTTCAAGTGTCAATGTCAAGCAGCAGAATATATTTAATTTTTTTTAAAAATATATCTTTATAAATTATAGCTCATGTGTTATTCTGATATATGAGCTATATTGTTGTACAGTTTCATTCAAATCTATTCACTAGTTTTTGCGTGAAAGCGTAACAAACAACTAAATAAACAAACTAACAAACATCCTTACTTTCACATCTATAATATATAGGGATAGGGTACAAGATGTCCACATTGAAAAAAATACACACAATCATCATAACACTTACTACCTTTAACGTTGATTACTGGTTATAGGAGACCGAAGGGATCAGTTTAATTTCCCCTAGCACGGGGTTGTTTAATAAGATATTCCTCCGTAAATGAGATTGATTTTGCCCAAAAGGGTATTACTAATTGAATGGTAGAGATGTTTATTTTAAGACTATAATATAAAGAGTATATAGTCTTAAAATTAATTTTTCAAATTGCCGACAAGAATCTTTGTTAGCTCATGACCACTTGGGTTTTAAGGGAGTTACTATAGTAACGAGACACTACTTATTTTAATATAGTTGTATGGATGGACATATAAATCTATATGGATTGTTCTTCATTGAAAATTTAATATAAATTTCTAATGCAGCAAGTTTAATGAATTGTTAGTTTTCAATAATTTTTATTTGATACTGACTATACCATTAACATGTAAACAATTGAAAATTAGTCAAAAAGTTCCCTATAACTTTAACTAACTAGCATGACGAATTCGGCGTACGTCTTGTAGCATCCTGTATTTTCATTATGAACGTTTTGCATCAAAATATGCAAATATAATATTCTTGATGTTGCAAATACAATACAGTCCGTCTCGATCGGAATGTATTAAGCATACAATGTCACTTTGCGTAATTAGAGGATTGTTTGATGTTGAAACGTAAGTGTGTTTGTTATTCAAATATTTAAACATATAGCTTCTGTGATGGAATAATATCTTTATTTCTGATCGAATAATTATTTGTACGTTATTTTGTTAGTTGATAAAGAAGTTTTCAAGTATAAATTAGTATTTGGTAGTAATAGATCATTTTTATTTTTTTTAACACACTTTCACATCTTTCGAATAAAACCAAATTTAATTACAAAAATCGATTACTTTGTTGTTTTTTAACCTTGTGAAGCTAAAGTGCGTACTCTCATGCCAGCTAAGTTAATTGAAATTTTTATCAGAATATAATTCTTGATGTTTTTTCTTAAATATGACTTAAAATTTGGAGCCAACCTGTTTAAAAAATAAATAAACTGTTTCATAAAACTATAATTTATTAAAACTAGAATTCATTCACATGTAAGCAAACCCCCACACCTCTTTTTGATTACAGCCGATCGACTTTTGTACCTTTCATGGTACGTTAAACTTTGAACTCAAACAGTATGAAAAAAGTATGGTCTCACATATAAAACTTGATTATACACATACATTTTCAAAAAAAAAAAAATTGTCAAAAGAAAACTAAGCTCAATAAAAAAACTCGTTTTATTCAAGTTTTTACGATATTGATTTTTTATTTGAAAGTATTTTATAATCATGAAAGAAATTGCAAATATTGTTACCCAAATACGATAAAGATGAAAGATAAAACATAAAACCATTTTCAAATATACACCTGAGTATAGATAGTATTCGAAAAGAAATTTTAAAATTTTATACTTTTTATTTTTATATAAGTTTTATATTTTCATTTGCATATTGTTGTATTCATAACAATATTTCCTGAACTTGGCGTATTGATGATAGTTCAAAATAACGAATAATTTTATCATTCGAACTTACAGTAACTATTAAAAGTTTTTTTTAACCGCAATTTGATAACTTCAATGTGTTGTTATAAAATTTTCAGATATTTTCTGGTACATTTTGTTCTTTGTCTTAAGTTCACGCAACGAACTCTATGCTTTAGCTGAATTTTTAACATTTTCTTTCAATTTTACGTTGAAATACTTTATGACTTTGAACTTATGACTTTGATATGTGAGTGCACTGCTCTGCAGGCCGTAGGTCAGAATCGGAATTATACAAGAGTTACACGTTACTTTTCAATTCAAGAGGAAGGTCGCCTTTCATTATATATGAAAGACAAACTAAAATTTCAAATTATAAAACCTGACCAAGTTTTAGTCAAATATGTGCTCCAGGGTGCTCGTACCATTACACAATATATATTTCGTATTTGCCTGACACAAATATATTTTGCGGTGGTGCGAAATCTTCTGATCCAACACTGATTTTTTTATTCCAGACATCTCTACACGTAAAATTGTTAGTTAAAAGTAGTTAGACAGAAAAATATTTTCATAACTATACTTTGTCTATCTAATTACGGATTAATACGTGACTTAATTACCAAAAAAGATAAACTAATGAGTTAAATGTGTTTGATTATAAGGTTATGATGTTAGATAAGGTAGTACAAATGTATTACGAACGTTGGGTATAACTCAATATATTATATTCAGTAAATACACAAACATGAATACCATGTGATGAATATTAAATAATCCTGTCGCTTTATTCAAAATGTAAATTATTAATAAAATACCGTCAACAATCAAAAGATAAAACCAAAAATATTAATCAAAATTTCATATAAACAATATAATTGCCTGTCATATTCATAATGGAACTTTTTGTTTTGTTTTTAATTAATTAAATTCCTATTACGATATACTAATTTACTGACGACCAACGACTTGGTTGAAAATAAATAGGAACACTTTTGGAATATTATGATATTAAATATCATCACATGACGTCCGTATACCTTTAACTTTCAGAAAATGTTAAGGGAACCCATGTGGTATATTTTAATACACAATACTGTGTGAAGTTTTATTAATGATTTTGAATTATATTTGAACCCTGATCTGGTATTATAAGATATTGCAAAATATACAAACGCTCGAAAAGTTTGGGCCTTCCAGCTATCACTAATGTGGCCAATACCGGGACCAAGGCTCCACATTCTTGAAACCTATTAAAGCTAGGTTAATTTTGATCACAAATTTGAAAAGTATGACACAAATTTAGTAGTATTACATACTAGGTTTATCAAAATTGGATAAAATTTGAATTTGATAGAGCAAAATTAAATTTTTTTGATTTTGATGACGTCATAAAGTAAAAAAATTTTTTTGATAACACAGGCAAATTTGATCCGACCTTACTGGAATTTTTTTTAAAACCCACTAATTTTGGGTCATTCTTTTCAGCTGTGATGTTAGTTTTTCGCTATCTATCACTTATTTGACTAATTCCGATACAAAGACTCCTCATTCTTGAAATCTGCTAGATCTACTTTAATTTTGCTCTCAAATTTGAAAAGTATGGCCCAAATTTAGTAGAATTACATACTTGGTTTATCAAAATTGGATAAAATTTCGATGTAATAGAGCAAAATTAAATATTTTGAATTTTGATGACGTCATCAAGTTCAAAAATTCGATTTTTTTAATAACACAGGCAATTTTGATCCGATCTTATTGGAATTTTTTTTGAAACCCATTAATTTTGGGTCATTCTTTTCAGCTGTGATGTCAGTTTTTCGCTAGTTATCACTTATGTGCTTAATTCCGGGACCAGACCTTCACATTCTTGAAATCTAATAGAGCTAGGTTAAGTTTGATCATAAATTTGAAAAATATGGCCCAAATTTAGTAGGATTACATACTTGGTTTATCAAAATTGGATAAAATTTCGATGTAATAGAGCAAAATTAAATATTTTGAATTTTGGTGACGTCATCAAGTTCAAAAATTCGATTTTTTTAATACCACAGGCAATTTTGATCCGATCTAATTGGAATTTTTTTTGAAACCCACTAATTTTGGGTCATTCTTTTCAGCTGTGATGTCAGTTTTTCGCTAGTTATCACTTATGTGCTTAATTCCGAAACCACACCTCAACATTCTTGAAACCTATAAGTGCTAGGTTAATTTTGACCACAAATTTGAAAATTATGGCCCAAATTTAGTAGAATTACATACCTGGTTTGTCAAAATTGGATAAAATTTCGATGTAATTGAGCAAAATTAAATATTTTGAATTTTGATGACGTCATCAAGTTCAAAAATTCTTTTTTTTTTGATAACACAGGCGAATTTGATCCGATTTTATTTGAATTTTTTTTAAAACCCATTAATTTTGGGTCATTCTTTTCAGCTGTTATGTCAGTTTTTCGCTAGCTATGACTAATGTGGCTAATTCCGAGACCAAGGCTCCACATTCTTGAAACCTATTAGCGCTAGATTAATTTGGAAAGTAAGACACAAATTTGAAAAGTATGAGCCAAATTTAGACTTTACTCTGATATTAAATATTATCAGTATACGAATTTTCATCAAAATCCTTAGAGTCGATCCCGATATATATTATATTAGGCGCAACCTAAATACTTGCCACCGGCGCTATGTACTCCCGTTACGGCCCTGATTATAACTACCGCTTAATTTCCAAACAAAACAATTTTGTACTATAGGGTAAGTTAAGTAAAATCAACTTATTTTGATGTAAACTTTATGTGGTAAAGCTTTATGCTTATCTTGCCCAGAAATCCCGTAAGCCCACAACTACACGCTAACATAAACTTTTCTTTGTAGTTATAAAATGTCCTTGTTTTAAGCAAGATATACATTTAATTAATACTTATACACGTTTAATATTTGAAAGATTTAAAGAGTTTATTTTTAATGTCTCCTACTTTTAACCGTCTAGTTTAAAATTCCAGGTAAAAATAAACAGATAAAATACTAACTTAGTTTAATGGCTGTAGTAAATTGAATATCCCATAAAAATTTCATCGAATCTAAACGTGAAACATTTGAAAATATTTACGTATATACAAACATATCTAATAATATTATAACATAATCTTTTAATATAAATATCTTTGCTGGTTTAAATTTTTGTTGTATCTAATAAATAAATTTTAGAAATATAAATTTATTTAATTAAAACTTCCGGAATTAATTTAAAAGTTTTTTTTTTCATAACTTGTACATTTTGTATATTTCTATAATTATATATTTAAATTTTATAACTAGATATTTTTTATACCAAGAGCCGGACAAGACAAATTTTTGTTTGCACGCTGGACTTCTTACGTTTATGTATATCGGCAAGGCATATTATACCAGTGCTACACGAAATTAGAGGGCAGACGCTTTAGAAATTGCAACATATTTTCGTTCTAAGAAGTCCAATTGATTCTTGAGACCTTATTGTATCACCTATGTTACCGGATTAAATAGCCAAAAGGAAAGTACATAGTTAGAACATGTAACAATTCTCCTTGGAAGTTTTCTCAAAAACGCTTCTCTCAAGAAATATCGACTTCCAAAGTTACCATTGGAATGTATAATACTGAAATATAGGTGTTAGTTCTAGGTTTATCTTTTTTACTGCTTTAAGATTACTAAAATTTGTAGGTTAGATGCTCAAAATTTTTTTCTGCTTCTTCTGCTAAATATGTTAAATTCTGTATTGCTGGAAAGGGATACAAAAAAATCTTTGATAACTTTATTTTATTAGTTTTTATGGTAACTAAAAAAATTTAAACGTTATTTTAAGTTTATTTTAATTAATTTTTGGTTACTTAAAGCAATAAAAAGTTTAATCTAGATTTCGATATTTCTCACTCCTATAGTACTTTAAATTAGCAAGTCAAGCTTGAACAAATCATGAACGAAGCGTTTACGGGCAAAGTTTCACAACAAATTTTTTCTATATAAATACTTTCAGTTTTCAAAATGTAGCTCGAAGTATGGCTCTTAGTATATGAATATCATTGAATAGTTTAATAAATTTAGCATTCTTTACAAATTAGGATAAAAATTTAAATATACATTTATTTATTTGTGTAAATAATATTTGTTTGTTCAGTCCACAATCCGATAGGTGAAAGACATTATAGAGAATCAGTGAATAAATTTATTTCCCCATATCTGTCTACCTATATATATATATATATATATTGATTTATACGCCTACACTGTAACCAAATAGTCACCCATAAGTAGATAGATATGCGTAACACCATACTCATACGTAAACATAAATATTAAAATCAAAGTCCGAAGTTTTACCTTTTTGCAATCATAATAAAGATAATTTTTTTTTATTTGTGCTTATCTACTTATTTCAAGACCAGAAACCATTAATTCCAGTAAGAATCATCATTGTCAGCAAAATTTTTATTTTTGATTATTTAATAGTCCAGTTAAAGATGGTACAAATAAAGGTATAAGATGTTACAAATAAGATAATCAAATATCATTAGTAAGGCATGAGTATAGTGGCGAAAATGTTTCTATTAGTTTATAAACCAAACATTGTTAATTAAATGAAACGGTCAATGCAAAAGTTGATTAATGATAACTAAAAAACTTGTATTACGTATCGTATTTTCAGGCCCCAATTGGAGAATTTCTGGATAAGACCAGAACGCAGATTTACGTCATCCAGTAAGCTATAATCACATACTTAAAATCCAAAATTTCAAGTCTATAGATCACTTACTTCCGAAGTTAAGCGAAAAGTTTCGCGTTTATGGCACTCACTCACTCACTCACTCAACCATGATCATCAGAATAGAACTAGTACTTCCCATAAACTCAGAGAGCTGAAATTTGATGCAGAGTTAGGGTTTAATGGCCACATAAAGAGAAATCTATAAAAACTAGGATAATCAAAGATTTGGAGTACCTGATGACCCTGAAAAAAATAAATCAATATGCCCACGTTTCTACAAAAAGAAGTGAAATCCCACCAAAAAAATTCTGTAAAAACCTAGCCAAGTTTCGATGGAGCTGCTTGTTTATCTCTAAAAAGTAATGAAAACTAGACAAAGTCGTGCCAAGTCTAAGGTACTTTACTGCGATTTCTTTATTATTATAGTTAATGTTGTGTGACTTGGCCGTGGACGTTGACTTGGTCTCAGATTGATGCAATGGTGTCATGGAGCACCTGATTTTGTACCCTTGTGTACCCTTCAATGACCAAGTCACACAGCATTAACTATAATAATAAAGAAATCTCAGTAAGGAATTTTAGACTTGACACGACTTTGTCTAGATTTCAATACTTTTTAGAGATAAACAAGCAGTCCCATCGAGACTTGGCTATTTTTTTACAGAATGTTTTTGGTGGTATAAGTTATACATGTCTAATAGTTTTTTGATTATTTGACAAATATTCACATGCATATGTAATAGAAGAACTTGCCTATTATTAGTTTTAAGTCAACTGCCATTTTCCTTTATTAGCCGATCTTTTACTGTACTACAAAATATTAGAAATTATTGTAATCATATTCATATCATATATTTATATTTAGTTTAAATAATTTTAATTAGTTTATTCATCACAAGTAACGTGTTTTATCAGATATCTCTGTTTGACTTATTGAGAACTATGACTATTCTTAATAAAGTTAGTTCATTCATTTACCTTTCTAAAGACTTACAATAACAAATATTTAAAGTATTTTAAAAGTTAACACATACTCACATTTATTATGTGTGCTTTGATAAACTTTTAGTTGATTAATATTTATGCCAATTATTTCAAACTTTCAGTTTATACACATAAGTGTCATCGAACACGTTAAAGTTATCTGCGGAAATAATTATCTTTTTTGATGAATTTTGTAAGAAAATATATACATTCCATCGGGTCATGAACTACGGACTTCTCAATATCCACGTTCAAGTTCTATCGATAAGTATATGGTAGGGATGATTCGATTTTCTGTGAACTGTTTAATTTTGGAAATCAATATCATGTTATAAAATTTTGTAAGCACGTAAATTTGACTATAGAACTAAAATATAATGATTAAGCATATATAAGTTATCTAAAAATATTTCTTCAGTTATCTATGTCACACGTTAAAATATTTAAATTAATTCAGTTTGAATATTCACAAGTTTCCACTCTTTATAATCTTGTAACTAACTCTATTTTTCATTCTAATACAATTTATTTTTGGGATAAAAACAGCTTCTCGACCTGTCCTCCAGCTATATTTGAGTGCAAAAAATTTTGTGGATAAAATGCTCCATTTTACATGGAAAAAGAGACAAATAAAGATTTTTAAACCGATGCTATGATTAATGAAATTATAGATTCTTTAGAATACATATAAAAATCAGAGATTTCTTTTATTTGTAAAATAATATACACTCAATTATTGATTATTTAATTTGAGATTCCTTACACAAAACTCATAAATATATGATCCAAGATCCATAAACAAAAAACATACAAAGTTTAAATATTTTTGCCTAGACCTTTATGATTCATACCACACGGTTTATTGATTAATCACAAATTAAATTCAAACAATTTATAATATAATAGTAATATTTACTTACCATTACCTTGTAATTGTATTTATTTTTAGTATCCTATTAGAACACTATCGCCTTGTATTTTGAAAAAATTGTTAGATCTTACATATTCAAATGCATTTTTTTGTCTTTCGATATGATGCCACCGATATTTGAATTTTGTCAAACTTTATTTGCATCATTCTGTACATGTTTTTGATTCAAACGAGAATTTTTATGTTGTTACATTTTCTCGTTTGAAAGGACATATTATAAATTAAAAGCAAATGCTTATTTTATCATAATCAATAACCAATAAAAAGGACTTATTTTAGAAAATATCTTTTAATTTAATTAAACCTTGTGGTGACCTTTTCGAAAAAGGTTAATTTGTTTTTCAGTGTTTATTTAATTTTTATTAAAAAAAAAAAAAAGCCTATTTAAGTTTATTTTCCTGTCACAGTAAAAGTGTAAGAAAAAAAAATTGTGTGTTTAGAATTTATTTTACTTATGCACCATCTCGTTGTACATTATCTATAAGTAACAATATAACTATAGAATTAAATATATTTCGTTCATGAATATTAAATAAATACCCGAAAATAAACTTCCCTAAATTGAGAAAACACTAAGATTTATTTACTAAAAACGCAAAATTAGGTAAATTTCAAATTCAATTCAAATTATTTCACAATTCAGTATATAAAAAGGTTTAATACACTTATATAACAATTCCAACAAATATTTTTGTCAAACTTTGAGTAGTATTTGATTTTCGATGTCATACTATTTCAAATGTGTTCGAAGAATTTGTTTGCAAACGTTTGATGTTTGATTCCATTGCTTGCAGAAAATGTCTGACAAGCATGTTTGATCAAATGTTGAATGTATGCATTTAGACTCAACAGAAATTTTATACTAAAAATCCTTTCTCTAGTACTCAAAGGTAAGAAAATAAGTTTTCGGTGGTATCGGTGCAACCTATCCAATTTGGTCTCATTAAAAAAATTTGACGTAGTTATAAAAAGCAAACGAGGAAACGATAGTAATGGAAATTTTTGCATATTGAAGAGGAGTAATAGTTTTATCTAAAAGGAAGTTAAAAAAAACATTTTCCATTTCCTTAGTATAGGAAAAAAACTTATTACGTATTATTATAAAATCACTCCTTATCTCATAAAATGGTTCTATTAACGTAATATTTTTCAATAAGTAATGTTCCAAAATATGAATAGATCGTCATCGGATGAAATAAAGTTTAATATTTAACATCCAGTATAAAAACTTGGTGAATAATAATTTTGTTTACAAGTTATTTATAAAATAATACAGTCAAATGGCCACAGTCTATCACTTCATCGATAATTTGTCGTTTAAAGCCTATTAATATATTTATTTGAAGCATGTTATAATATAAACATAAAGTTAGTTCACTCAAATTTGTCCAAATATGAATTCTATTCGATTTTTCATCCTTGGTTAAGCAACAAGTTTGAGAAAACTTATTTTCTAAACATTAATAGTTTTTCTAGTTTTATTCAAATGCCTTAATCATCAACTTTTTCCACTATACTTGTTCCTCGTTAGCGTCGGGCTCATTATAGCTGCCCAAGTTGTACTTATTATTACTCGCTTGCAAATTTCAAATTATATCCATTTATTTTTATGAAACAGTCGCTGAAAATTTTTCTTTGATCTAAATTTTTGTAGCTATTTTCTTGGAAAAATTAATCTATTAATCTATTTCAGGTAGGTAATATTCAAATTTAAACTTTTAGAGCTCCAATTAGCGAAATATAACCGCTAGTTAAAACAAACCAAAATATGCATCATCTTATATTTCAAAAACATATTATTTTAGAACTATTATCTCAAATGCATTAGATGAATTTGATAATGATATAAATGATTGTACAAGTAAATTTTACTAAGATTTTAAATATTTATAATACCTATACTTATAAAACGGTTCAAAATCTTGTTGTGGGAATCGAGTTAGCTAACACATAGTTTTACTTATCTCAATTTATTCATGTCGAATTTACATTATTTTATTTTTTTTCTAGTCAGTAGAATCAGGGCAGGGCACACGATTTACATTTTTATCAGTGAACCATTCTATAAATTAAAAATATCGTGTGAACGCCGCATGAATTCTATATACAGACAAGAATTGTTATATACCTCGGTGTTCTGACTAAATTCCTTCCTCCATACATTTTAGTAATTAAAAACCTTTAAAATTTTAAATTTTAGGACATTTTCTTAAAAGAGTAGTTCCAACCCATAGATTAATCTAAATTTATGATAGTTTGATATACCGAGTCATAGAAACTGTGAGAAAATACTGTACAAATTTGTTTGGCGATGATCTTCAAAATCGATTCAGTTTGGAAAAGGCATGACATATAATTTTAACATATACATTATTACTAAGGAAATGAATGATCAAATAAACCTGGCTCAATTCATTTTGAAAAGTGAAATGGTAAAATAATTAGGTAATTCAAAACAATAATTCAAAAGAACAAAATCAACTCAAATATTTCAATTTCAATTAAAATATTTGCAAAAATTTGTCCCAAAAAATGATAGCTCTCTACGTATCCATTTCATCTAATCTGATGTTCTTGACCATCACTTTGATATTGATTTAAGAAGGAGTGTTATAATAAGTTTAAAGTGTTAATCTGTGCGTCTGTGTATTTCTCAGTGACATCGTAGCCCCTAAACGATCGAACCGACTTGATTGAAGAATATTTTATCGTTTTCAAAAATCGGTTTACAAGGAATAAATGTTAATTTCACTTGTCGATAGTTAAAATAGTTTTAAAACAAATAAATTTCAAAATTTTTAAAGATTTCTATTATAAAAATATTGTATTTGCAGCGCCGTTAAAAGTTATTCACTTCATTGTAGTCTGTATGCAGAGGTAAAAATAAATAAAAATGTTTAAAGTTTATTGTATGTAACCACACCAAACATTGTGAGGATATTGTTTTTTGATATGTGATTTCTTCTTAAAATATTCACGTGGGTGTGTACGACCGCCGACTCATAAGATAATAAAACTGTTTAAGAATCATTTCATTACCATTGAAATTCTTATAGCTTTGTGTACTCTTTTTTTTATCGGTTTCAATAACAGATACAAATATATGTAATTATTTCAGATTACGCATAAACTGCATTGAATTTCTTTATTCAAGCGAAATACTTAATTTGAATTGAAAACTTTTTTAGCCGCATTAAAAATATGCAACCACGTGACATAATGCTACTTTAAAAGCACCGGGTAACGACCAATCACTGGAACAACATTGGGCACAGTCAGTACTTGGATGGAAGATCGCTTAAGAACATTTCGTGCTTTTGTCTTTCTATTATTTATAATAGTTTTGATTGACTTTTAAGTAGTCTAATATTTTTTATTTCATTTTACTTCTAGGAGATTCTAAAAAATTTTTTGATTATTGTTTATTATTCAGAAGAATACGCATTTATTTTTTTACTTTTTAGTGCATATTAATTTGTTTTTTATTATATATAATACTAGAAGATACCCGCCCGCATTGCTGGGCAATTTCTCCTTTTTAAAACACAATTTTATGGATTTTAATTTTAACTTTTTTGAAAATGAAGTTACGCCCATGATACTCGCTGACATTGTAACTTTCTATAGGTTCCAATCATTAAATTAACTTGATTTTTATACTTTTTAGATGAAAATTACGCCATCCACTGAGTTTCATCAAATTCCAAAACAAAAGTTTTTTCCCGATTTTTTTGAATTTTCCCGATTTGCACTTAAAAAAATTGCAAAAAATCGATAAATTGTTTTTATCTCCAATTTCGATAAAACTCTGTATATTAGGTAATTTTGAACCAAAAAGCACAAAAATTGGGTGCATTTGTTGACTGGTCGAATAGTTTTTGAGATACGAACTAAAATCTATCCAAATATTGCGATATCTCAGAAACTTTACATCCAATCATTAAACAAACCTGATTTTTATACTTTTTGGCTCAAAATTACCCCATCTACCGAGTATCATCAAATTCTAAAACGCAAAATTTTTTTTTTTTTGCGTTTTTCTCGATTTTTTCATTATAGTTATTTATTATCACATTTACCGGTAGGGAATCTATAGAGAGATCAACTTTCATGTTTTCATAAATTAAGAAGGAGTTAATGTGAGACAAAACACCTATATCAGCTCTTCTTAGTCGAATAATAATTAAATAAGTTATTAAAAATCCATAAAACATAACGTCTACTTAAGATATTATTATAACGGTTATCACTCAGATAATATAATAAAATACATTGTTTGAAGTTATTCAATTGTATAACTATTTCATTATTGTAGTTATAACTGCGTTAAAACAAAATATTATTAACCAAGCCATGTAATAATATTCAATAATCAGAGCACAACATTAATTATACCTATGTACGTCTTATAATATTTATTACTTAGGTATATACCATGTGTGTTTGTACCATCTAGGCATATACATATCTGTGGTACGACAGAATACATCCGTTTAGTAATGCATCTAAGCAAGAGGTATTATATACATGTATTGAACATTAATTGGAAGACGCTTGGAGAGTGGGAGTTTTTTAGTTACAGATAACTAGTAAGTTCATCAATCATCACTGCATACAACAGAAAATCTGACGTATCGTATCTGTAGTCTTACAATACATGTATATAATACCTCTCGCTTAGATGCATTACTAAACGGATGTATTCTGTCATACTACAGATATGTATATACCTAGATGGTACAAACACACATGGTATTCTTTAAAATTCAAGTTAGATATTTTTCTAGAACAGTTAAGTTTACCTACATCTTATGTAAATTTTAACAGTTTATTATTCCTGGAAAACAGAAAATATTTTTTGGTCTACGGGTTATCAAGTGATAAGTTTACTCAGAATCCAATAATTAAAACACAGTTCCATATCTTGGATTAAATATTAATGGTATACAGGGTGAGTCATTTTAATCTATAATGGCTAATAGTTCGTTTCGTAATTAACCAATCAAAAAATAACTCAAACAAAAATTATTGAGTCTGATGAGTTACATCATGTTCTGATATCAGATTAGACCTAGTTCTTTGCGTTGCTTTGATAGCCAATTTAGATTCTAAACGGTAAGAGAGAGAGAATAAAACTTTAAATTAGAAAGTTGGTCCTCAAAAAACACTAACACCTTTTTTTCAAAGAATTTTTTCAATAAAACGTTGGCTTTTGGAGGAAATGCAACTTACAAATATGTCATTCATTTAATCGAAAGAAAATACGCTTAAAGTTTATCGATATTGTAGGTCAAAGTCATGGACACAGGCAAATGTCCTCTATTACCCTTGACAAATTTTGGATAAAGCATTTTTCCGCAGTTTAAAATGTTAGTTTTTTCATGAGAATCAACTTTCTAATTTAAAAGGTTATTCTATCTCTTACAGTTTAGGATCTAAATTGGCTAATAAAGAAACCTGAAGAACTACGTCCAATCTGATTTCAGAACACGATGCGTCCCATCAAACTCTGCAATTCTGCTCTTTTGTTTAAGTTATTTTTTTATTGGTTAACTGAAAAACAACCTTTTTTAAAAACAAGTGAAAACAAACAATTGACTGAGTTAATTGTTGAAATACCATGTATAGACAGTGTTGAAGCAACCGTTTGTTTTTTGACGTCAGTTTATAAAAAAAGATATCCACTTTTAAATAGCTACACACACACTGATTTGCACCTAATAAGCGCCCTCGCGGGTAAACAGTGAAGTTTACAAAAAAAATTTTCAAACAAAAGTTGTTTATTTTTTTATAAAGAACATTTTTTACATTTAAACTTTTGTTCTATCTCTAACGGTTTACAAGGTGGGTCCTACGGACCCAAGACCCAATTGACCCATATTGCTCATTTACGAACTTGACCTCAGTTTTTAAGTCCTGAGTACGCTATAAAAATTTCATCTTGATATCTCTTTTCGTTTTTGAATTATCGTGTCCACAGACGGACGGACGGACGGACGGGCAACCGGAAATGAACTAATTAGGTGATTCTATGAACACCTATACCAAAATTTTTTTCGTAGCATGAATATTTTTAGGCGTTACAAACTTTGCACTAAACTTAATATACTATGTATATTTCATATATATATGGTATAATAAGTACAACAAATAGCTTCAGATAGAAAACCAGTCCTTCCCGGACCAAATCGGCAAAAACAGAAACAAAGTCAAAATTTTCGAGATTTTTCTTATATTACAGCATGATCCGATGGTTTGCCGAGGTAGAAAACTTGGATTTAACATTTCCTTTACATTGCAAACAACATACTAAAGAAACACACATGCCTGATTTGATGCAAGGTCCACCCTCTTTTAATCATTAATTTCTGGAATATCGTTACAAGACTTGTGGTAAAGTAAACAAATTTTAGTCCACAATTATTTCATCTCGGTATTCATAAACCTACGGTCTCGATGAATTTTTTCTTTTTTTAATATTAACATATAAATATGAACTTATATCAATCAAATAAGGGCATTATATTAAAACTCCCAGTTTTAATTATCATAATTTTGTTATTACAGATATCTTGCATTACACAAAAATAATGCAAATGTGTGGCTTTTATATCAAAGTTCGTTTCAAACGGTTTTTAATTTTAAAAGAATATTAATTGATTTTTTAACTTTTCATTTAAAATATATTTTTTTTTCATTTTTCATTAATATTCTACTTTGCGAGTGACCCCATGAGACCTCATTGATAGTAGAGATTCAATAACATAGATATCTACCAGGTAGGTATGTAATATATATCGACATATAAAACATTTATTTTTCAATAGCAGTTCAGTTTGAATCAATTTATAGCAATATATTGTTTATGAATGCTTGTTTCGAATACCAAATACGTATAACACAACAATGTTTCTAGTACAGTGATCAAAATCCCACCACAAATAATCTTTATGTATTAGATAATCGTTGGTGCGTCGACATTTAATCGTGTAAGTTCTGAAGGAGTTAACAGATTGAGGTTAAATTTACACAAATTTTTTGTATAGAAACGTTGATCTTTTGCTATATTAGCATATTACCTGACATTTTTTCTCCAATCGCGAAAAACTGCAGACATAGTTACCTCAGAGGTTGAAGCAGAAGACCTTCTTGTTCCCCTCCTTCCTTCCTTGACCTTTGTAAAATGGAGGGGGGGTGTAATCAAAGAGAGGATGACAACCCTAAGAGTGTAGATATAATATATCTTTAATGATGTAAATACTATATGAGCGAACGCTAAGGCGGAAAGCCTGTATAACTTTGTTTCCTTTTTTCTATCTGCATAGGGATGTTATATAAACCTAATTAGCTATAGCATATTTTGAGCTAAGCTATCGCCGATGGGAAAGTCAATCCACGTCAAAAGCTTATGTCTAAGATAACGGGATCATGGAGGTCTTAAGAAAGTCGGCAAGGAGCATTATAGAGCGATAATTTTTTTTATTAACCCATTAGCGCCAACCGTTCTTATTTAAAATATAAATAATTGTCTTTAAAGACACGTAAAGAAACAGACGGGTAACGGCTACATAGAATATATACATGGTAATTATAAATACCGAATATACGTGTACGGTAGACACACAAACACAAACACACACGGTTACTGTTGTACCTACATTGTATTGATTTTCTTTATTTTTAGACAAAATTCAGATTTTATTTATTTCATTACACTAAATAACCAAATATTTGTGTTATGAGTTCATTTAGTACATAAGACTTTCTACAGGATGATTGGTAAATCGATGCATTCCTTGAAGAAGCTGATGTATTTATAAAACAAGACCACGTATGAAAATTACTTAAACAATAATTTATCCTCTGATCGATTTTTCTGTAAAACTAATACCTATTTACAGAAATATCTACTGTAATTGATTTTATGAATTTGCAACCCATTAAAAATACTTTTCCCAGTACCACGTATTGATGTTAGTATCCCTTCTATAGAAAGTGCGTATTTAACCTCTTAATAACACATCTTGGTTATAATAAATAATTAATATTGCAGTGTTTTAGGTAGTAAAAGGAAAGTTATAAGCTTTCATTTTGGAAATTGAATGTGTGAACCAATTGGTGGCACCCACATGGAACCTTGTTTTTTATTAATCTAAAAAGAAGATAAATTAAAATTACATATGTGAATCTTTTGTCGCTATGACGGGCAGCGAGTATTCATTCTTGCGTTCTTGTTAACGGGAAACACAATTTTTGCTTTTGTTTTAATCAAATCTATATTTATCTTGTAAAATGTCTCGAACTTTCAATTTATGTAAGATATTAAAGAGTTCGTAAATATATTTTTCACACCAAACTCATGTTCAAAGTTTTCGTTAATAAAAACCTAAAGCTTTCTTATACACTATAACCTCAAAAACTTTTCCTTATATTTAATTCTAAGAATAAGGTTAGTACACGGAGAGCCAAAAATAATGCACAGATCAGTTTTTCTTATTAGTCTTTTAAAAATAACCTGATTTATCATAGAAGGTAATACAAATAGAGAACACGAGAGGTCTGCTAGCCTGTAAGTGAATGCGATATGAGTAGCGAAAGAGAAAACGGCCAGTGAGTTCCCCTGTATCCTTGTCTAATACATGCACACATGATTATAACAAGGACCCAGGGGAACTTACTGGCAGTCTTCTCTCTCGCTGCGCATATCGCTAGAGTGCTAGGCTAAAGTACTCTTTCTGCCTATTATCTCTATGTGATTTATATAAACGTATAAGAAGAGCATATACCCGACTCAATTAAGCCTAAGATCCTTATGACATTTGAATCCTTTATTTTTTGTGGCATGGCATATTAAGGAGGGCAGAAACAAAAAGAAAGCATAATTATTGTTGAAAATTGGTATCTAAGAACTAAGATGCTCGCCTGCCAGGGCATATTCGTTTCGGTTCACGGAATATGCATATATTTTTAATACACACTAACATCGAAAGGCATTAAACCGAAAACAAATATCATCGATGATTGTTCTACTTCTAAAAGATTCAAAAGAAAATTTCGATGAAATAAATTTTCTCCTTCATTTACACACTTTACTGTTTACTAATCCTTTCCGAATGAAATAAACATTAAATTCAAATATTTATTTTAGGGTAACCCAGTAACACAGTTTTTATTGATATTATTTTTCCAGTCATTTTATTTATATTATCTTTCGATTAACGATAATTCCTTGGAGAAAATCAACGGGCTCGTTACTTTTGCACCATCGTGTATAATAATCTATTATATGACATTTAGTATTAAACATGGCCCAAAAACTAAACTGGAAAAATGTACAGACAGCTATCATTTTAAATAAAATATTAAAACTGCATAAAATTTTTTATAGGTTTATACAAAAAGTATTACTATACCTAAGTATACAGTAGTGGTCTTAAAAATAATATTTTAATAAAACCCGTAAAAACTTATAAAAGAAATATTCCACATAAATTACATAACGTCAGTATTTTTTTGTTTGGGCAATAAAGAGTTCGTGAAATGTAGAAGAAGGTAGACATATCTTTTGTTACTTTTACAGACTTAGAAGTTTAGAATACTTTTCGCTAACTATCGGAAGGTTTTGTACATCAAAGAATCCCACACTAGTCTTATAGAAATTGGGTTTCCGTCAAATTTGCTCATAGTGTGTGACTTTGTAGATCTTGGGACTGATCAAGAGACTCAAGGAGCTCAAGGACGAACCAAATCGAAACGTCTGTCGAAAGTTATGTGCGTTGAAAGTCAATAATTACTGGATCAATTTCGTTGTCAAAAAAATTTGTGTTCCAAAGTCCGAGCGTGAATGTTTTTCTAACTGTGTGTATGTGCAAGTATAAAAATACGCACATTCACACCCCAACAAAAAAATAATTTTTTAAACAATATTTTTTAAAACACATATACCTTTACACAGTGATTATTAGCATTCCAATGCCCATAAGCATGCTAAGATCTTCAAAAACTCGCATTATGAGCAATTTTTACTCAACACCCAATTCTCAAAATATTAGTGAGGTGTCTTTTTAAGTCATAAGGTCGCTTTATTTGAAAATTGCAATCAAAAATATTTTTGGCAATCTGAATATGATGAATATATTAACTTTATAAGAAACATTTTTTACTTTTTAAAGTTTCGTAATCCGACAAATTGGTGGAAGAGCAAATCAATGGAACAGATCTGTTTGTTTTGAAAAAAGATATTTTAAATCAAACAATTCTTTCGACTCATACTATGAATAAATGTTTTCAAAAACTGATATTTTTGTTGTATATTTTAGTCCCACTGTTATTTCATTAAAAAAATACATATTTTATGATTAAATACCTAATTTTTAACTCCAATCAAATTCTTTTCAGCTGTGAAGTGAATTTTTCGCTAGCTTTGATTTATGTGCTTAATTCCGGGACCAGGACTCCACACTCTTGAAATCTATTAGATCTTGGTTAATTTTGATGACAATTTTGAAAGGAATGACCCAAATTTAGTAGGATTACATACTTGGTTTATCAAAACTGGATAAAATTTGGATGTGATAAAGCAAAATTAAATTTTTTTGATTCTGATGACGTCATAAGGATACAAAATTTGATTTTTTTGATAGCACATTCAAATTTGATTCGATCTTATTGAAATTTTTATTTAAACCCACTAATTTTGGGTCATACTTTTCAGCTGTGATGTCAGTTTTTTGCAAGCTATCACTTATGTGCTAGATTCCAGGACGAGGATTCCACATTCTTGAAATCTATTAGAGCTAGGTTAATTTTCATGACAAATTTGAAAAGTATGACCCAAATTTAGTAGGGTCATATACTTGGTTTATCAAAATTGGATTAATTTGGATGTGATAGAGCAAAATTAAATTTTTTTGATTCTGATGACGTCATAAGGATAAAAAATTCGATTTTTTTGATAACACATTCAAATTTGATTCGATCTTATAATAATTTTTTTTTAAAACCACTAATTTTGGGCTATTCTTTTCAGCTGTGATGACAATTTTTTGCAAGCTATCACTTATGTGCTAGATTCCAGGACGAGGATTCAAAATTATTGAAATCTATTAGAGCTAGGTTAATTTTCATGACAAATTTGAAAAGTATGACCAAAATTTAGTAGGGTCATATACTTGGTTTATCAAAATTGGATTAATTTGGATGTGATAGAGCAAAATTAAAACTTTTGCATTCTGGTGACGTCATAAAGTTAAAAAATTCATTTTTTTTATAACACATTCAAATTCGATTCGATCTTATTGGAATTTTTTCGGAACTACTTTATATGTTACATATATTATGAACTAAAATTAGTATACCTTGATATATATTTCATATAAACAGGGTATAAAAATGTATTTCTAAACTCTTTGTATTTGGTAAACTTTTATAACATGGTTACTATCACTATGTAACCAAGTATATAAAGTAAGTAACGATGTTAAAAAAAGGACAAAATAAATAAATAAAAAAGAAAATTCTATTAAATTCTAAATAATAAACTTGCTTCCCATGTGTTCTCATTTCTGCACGCTGAGTACTTTTTCCTAGTTATTTTTTTTTTTTAACTTTTTTGTGTCTCTTCTAAATTTAAAAACTCATAACCGTAAGGAAAATTTAATTCTCTTGAGAAATATATTTGAGAAATAACATTTTTATTATTATAAATACAAAAATAATCTATTTATTCATGTGTGAAAAATATAATTTGAAAAATGTAATGAAATTTTCCAAGATTTTACACGAACGATAACTATGTAATATTTATGTTGTATGGCTTTATGTGTGTAACGACACTTTATATAAATATACTTGGAATAATCATATGGATTTGATGCAAGGGACTTTTTATACCATGTATATGAAATATAATAAGGTATACTAAGTTTAGTACCAAGTTTGTAACGCTTAAAATATTGATGCTATGAACAAAATTTTGGTATAGGTGCTCATAAAAGCACCTAATTAGTCCATTTTCGATTGTCTGCCTGTCGTCTGTCGTCTGTCGTCTGTCGTCTGTCGTCTGTAGTCTATCGTCTATCGCCTGTCGTCTATCGTATGTCGTCAGTCCGTCTGTCATCACGATAACTCAAAAAACGAAAAAAGATACCAAGTTGAAATTCTTACAGAGTGTTCAGGGCGTAAAAAATGAGGCCGAGTTCGTAATCGAACACCATAAGTCAATTTGGTTTTGAGTCCGTAAGAACCATATTGTAAACCGTTAAAGTTAGAACAAAGGTTTAAATGTAAAAACTTTTGTTTGAAACAGTTTTTCGTAAACATCACTGTTTACCCATGAGAGCGCAAATTATGCGCAAATTTTATACTACGTATTTAATGAGTATGTCAGTTACATGTGTGTGACATGTATGTATGTATAATGTGACAGAGTAATCAACACTGTCTATACTTGGTATTTCAACAATTAACTCAGTCAATTGCTTGTTTTCACTTGTTTTTTTTTTTTTAATTTACACAACAACATCTATAAATTTAGTTAAACAAACAATGAGTTCATATTATTAGGCCAACCGTTACCATGCTCTTTTTATGTTATTCTTTGGGGAGATCAATTTTATTTTTTTTCGAAGCTAAAGTGGGTATCCATGTTTTCGTAGATTTTAACGAAATTCAAAAATACGAATAGAGATTTAAATGTGCAAGATATACAGGTTTAAGCTGGGAAATGTGCTATTTTGAAAACGTTCTCGGATAAAAACCCATCAAATTTTCAAAGTTATGTTTTAACTGTCGTAAAGTACACGAAAAAGCATGTATTTTTTATACAAAATTGTGTATTTTTATACCATGTATATATGAAATATATATAGTATATTAAGTTTCGTCCCAAGTTTGTAACGCTTAAAAATATTGATGCTACGAACAAAATTTTGGTATAGGTGTTCATGGAATCACCTAATTAATCCATTTCCGGTTGTCCGTCCGTCCGCCCGTCCGTCCGTCTGTGGACACGATAACTCAAAAACGAAAAAAGATATCGATCTGAAATTTTTACATTGTACTCAGGACGTAAAAAGTCAGGTCAAGTTCGTAAATGAGCATCATAGGTCAATTGGGTCTTGGGTCCGGAGGACCCATCTTGTAAACCGTTAGAGATAGAACAAAAGTTTAAATGTAAAAACTTTTGTTTGAAACATTTTTTTGTAAACATCACCCTCGAGGGCGTTAATTAGGTGCAAATTTTATAGTATGTATTAATATGGGAATATCAAAGTGAATATCTTTTGTTATTTACGTGACGTCAAAAAAACAAACGATTGCGCATCAACACTTGCGCATTATATGAGAATATCAGTTAAATATGTCAGATATGTATGTATGTGAAATGTGACAGAGTTATCAACACTGCCTATACATGGTATTTCAACAATTAACTCAGTCAATTGTTTGTTTTCACTTGTTTATACAAAATTGTGTAAATTGTACTTTTAAAACTATTAAGGTAGTACGAACACCCAAGCAATCTTATATTTAGGGTTGAAATTATTTGTGCCTTATTTTCAACTTTGACATTGAATTTTGTTATAACTTCATTAATGAAGACGAAAAATAAAATTTTTCCATGTATGCCTTGGTTTTCGAAATATCGTAAGCTCAATAATGAAACAAACGTATGCAAACTTTCATCTCCTATTAAACTTCCTTCAAGTTTTATCTTTGCGACAAAAATTAGATTATGTCCTTTCCCAAGATCCCATCTATTTCAATAGGGGGAGCCATTAAAAGTGGTTCGGCGTGAAAACGTAGCAATGGTAACTTTTGCATTTATAATATTAGTTAGAAAGTCAGGATTAGAAAATTTCAACGATTTCAAATAAAATTTTATTTGCAACTCTCATTTTAAATAAATTTGTATATTTCTCAATACCTACGTTATTTTGTTTACCAGGATGTAAATGGTAAATTATATTTGTATATATTTCTATTCTTTTGTGTTTAAACAGTAAATATACAATTTATGTCATTTTGGCGTAAATAATTAGTCACTTCAAGGTATATTTTTCTTCAATTTTACATACATACACATAATGTAGAAATTTCTTAGAATTTAATATAACTAGATATATAAAAAGAATTTTATTTATTTAATTAATTTTATAGCACATTGAAATCAACCTTTATTTGAAAATTCAATCATTTCTTTGATTTTTTTTGGCTTCCCATTTGGAGAATTGATAAAGGTATGTAATCAAGAAAAATATAATCGTGGCTCGAGCTTCGACTCTATGACGATTTCTGTTTCCTCAAATATTAATCTTTCAAGAGATACAACCCATCCGTTCAACGTCATGTGCGACCTAGAATAGCCAGCGTACACGAAATCTTTATTTTAAACATACATCCGTAAGAGCAGGTACTTATTGCCGCTTAGAAAACAGACAGGGGCGATTTTGAGGTAACTCAAGTGACCTGTTGTGATGGAATGCTTATCTAACTACACAAAAAAACAACTTTCATAAACAAAAGAGTTGATTTTTCTAACTTTTGTTCGGAAATTTGATATAAATACTCCCCTGTGCCATGTTCAAATAGTTATTTTGGTTAATTTTTTGGAACCGAACATTTTGTGAACGAGCAAAATCTATCAATTTGTCTGGGCATAACCTTTATTTGAAACTTTTTGTTGTAAAATAAATATAACCTCATATAGATAGATGTCTTTAGCAAATTGATTTACTAAACGTTTTACGTAATTGTTGTCCAAATTATTAAAAAAGATAATCCAGAACTGAAAATAGTTAATTAAGAAGTAGTTAATTAAAGACTGTTTAAAAATACGTGCCACATATTTTTTAATTAACTGAAAATTAAAATTAGAATGTTTTTCATTTAAAAACCCATTTCATGCATTTTTAATAGTAAGAAAAAATGAAAATTTAAATATTTAGATTAAAAAATTAGTGGCAATGAAATAATAAAATGTTGGCTATCGTTCTTAAAGCGCGAACATTAACAAAAACAAAAATTTAAAAAAATAAATGTGTATATTGCATGATTACCATAAATGTATACGAATTTTAAATAAACTAGACAATTCTATAATAAATTTCACATTAGCAGATTAAATAAATAAATAAATCAATTCTAGATATGTTATAAAATATTTGTATACCTACATGAATGGCATTAAAAGCTCCAGGAGATTAAGAAATTTTTTACTATTCACTTAGTGTGGTACCAAAAAAAGCTCCACCGCGTAGAAATATTTATAATTTTACACTATGGTTTTGTAAGAATTTTTTCCAATGAATTATATTTAAGCTACCATGATACCCGCCCGCTTCACTGGGCTTAAAAGTAAAGATCACCAAGTTATAGCCATCACCTCTCTGGCTCTCGCTTATCCGCTTTCCATAACACTCGAAATAGGGGTGGAAATTAAAATATGTGTACAGAATTCAATTTTGTTTTTTAATGTTATATAGCCTTGATACATTAAGAGATTCATTGACGGGTGGTCATGAATTGTATTTCGTTCACAATTTTACAGAAATCTTTAATTTATGGTACAAAATGATGCTCAGAGATGGCGTGGTGAAATGTCATAGAGTAATTTAATTTTTTTTTAAATCTAAGTAGTTTTTTGCGTGAAAGCGTAAGAAACTTCCTTACTTTCACATTTATAAAGATTAACTTAAAAGCAGAAATTTGAAGCATTTTTCTGTCTCGCATAAGTAATTAGCTTTAATTAATTTTGAAATGGCCCTGAGCATTAAACCGAAGGTATCATCAGATTCTCTCTTCGAAATAAACCACTATCCTTTGGTCATTTTTCTAAGACGTTTTTCTTAGAAAACTTGATGTAATAAAACTATTACTTCTTTGATTTTAATAATTTGTGAATTTTTTTCTTTATCTGTGAATAAACATAACTTACCAGGCTTCTTCCTAAGAAGTGTCTCTATCAACAACTTTCAAGTATAAATGATTCTATTTCAACTGCAGATTAAGTAGATACATCAGTACTCAGCTTAAAAAAAAAACGTTAGTATTTTATTTTAAAGAAACAACATTATAGTAGGTTCGAGAATGCAATGAGCCGAGTGCCAAAATTCTGAACATAACAAGTTAAACAAAAATTTGGAATACCAAAATAACATCTTTAAAAATAATTATCTGAAAAGAATTTTTATATACTATAGCTACAGTTGATTAAACAATTATTATATTCAACGCTATATTCCTGTCTTTTTATTTGATCTTTTTCTATTTCATATAATTATTATTTAAAGTTTACAACAATAGAATGAACCCGCGTTTCATATAAATATATTCAAACAATAACAAAAGAATGCTTATTGTTCTGTCAGTAGTAAATATGTTAGTGTAATTTATACTTTATAATGTAGTCGGTCATATTAATATATCTACCCACAACTATTATTTTATTATACAATGTGTTTCAAAACCGGGGCTCATAAAGGAGGCGTCTAGCATTTACTATTTCAAGAAGACATTCACCCTGTATTCCATTCATGGGCAAACGTGGCTCAGAGAAGCCACTCAGACTTCTGTATCTAACATACGAGTAAGACAGTGATACCCTAACCAGTGTCAACCAATAATACGAGTAAGACAGAGAGACAACATTTTTTTATACCTATCTCATTATTATTAGAGAAACTGAGATAGGTAGAAAAGTCGTATACCTATCTCGCTTCCTCCTCTATGAGAAATGCGGGCGTGCATAAAGAGACACACAATAAACTTTATGGCACGCAATAAACTTATAACAATGGTGGCTTTGACTTAAAATAACTCGCCCACGTCTGCTGTATTCGCTAAAAGACGATCTTAATAATGCTCTCATAAAGATATCTGATTTCATAAGGAATTCCCCAACCCACTTTTTAGTAGAGGATGGTTAGTTTTCTATCATTTTTTCTGTTTGATTGTTAAGAAATATTTTCATATCTTCATAAAATCCTGAAAAATTAAAAATTTTATGGGTAGTAAAGTGTCAAACTTCTTATGAAAATTAAAGTTTACACAAGGCCATCCTCAATTCTGTTTCACCCACGTTCAGGCGTCTACACTATCATCTAGATATCATAACGTAATTCGGAAATACAAAATAGAATTTCGAATGATTTCTATATAATGTATGATCTAAGCACTTCAGGAGGGATATAGTCAGAATATAAAATGGTAATAAAGTTTCACATTTTTTCGATATACCTCGAAAGAGTCACGACAAATCGATTCGATACTTAAACTGTTAAGAACAGGCGTTAAGTATCGTTTACAACTTTGAGTATTTTTCGATTAATCATTAAGTAATAATAAGAAAGTTGTAGAAAATAAAAATTATTAAAAATTATCCCCTTTGAATTGTTTCTTTGAAAAGTGTAATATTTACAGGAATTTATAAATTCAACGTCCTAAACTATAACATCCGATATAAGATAAAATTTTATATTTGAGAGTATGGGACGAGGAACTTACAGAAAAAATGGCGAAGATATATATCGTTATTAATTGAAAATTCTTAAAACTGAAATCGAAAAGAAACTTTCTCCTTTTTTGAATTCGATTCGCTGTATCACTGTGCAATATTTACGAGGCACCATGTAGTCAAAGCTTAGTTACGTAAGAATCAAAAAGTAACAAAGTGTGTAAAAACTAAAAACATAACTTCTCTTAAACATTTTTCTTAAATTAAGCAAGCGTAACGAAAATTTGCAATCAATATTAAATAAAACAGATTTGTTGCTCTGATGTCCCGGATAGGGATAGGCCGATGTTTGAAGTCTGGCTCAAAAACTAACACAATTTTGTTTACACGAAGCCAGTGTTACTGGCTTGTTGGCTTGAATTACTGGTCTCGTTAGACGGGGGCGTGTAAAATTATTTTCGCCCAACCCTTTTTTTAACCTCGTGATAACTTTTGTCCCATGTATGGGACAAATCACAAAATATTTTACAAGCGTTGATCACAATTGACACATGGAAAAATTTTGTTTTTCTTAAATTTTGAGTTGAATATTAAATTACCCGATAATTTAAAAGTTTAAAAATAAAGTTTACCTAATAGTTTTTCAAATTTGCTCTACACATAAAATATCATAGTTTGTGATTTTTCGTCATTTAAAATTAAAAATGAATGTCCCATATTTAGGACAAGAGTTAACCAGTGATGTAAAATGACTTAAGTGGCTGTTTATCATGAGGTTAATCACAAAATCGAAAGACTTATGAATCGCACAGTATTTTTTAAACTAAAAAATAAAACAATTTATTAAAAAAAAAAGGTGGATAAATATATAGTGTGAAAAATAAAAATAAATAAAACTCAATAAATAATAAAAACAATAAATATATTATTATCAAAATATAATTATTCAAACACTCCACACACAAAAACATTCACAAAAACTGAACAATAGAGAACGGGAAAATATACAAAATACAAAAAAAAAATATATTTACATTCATAATAATCATAATAATAACAAACATTTACAATGTATGTAATGGTTTTGATATAAATGATGTATGCATGTGTATGCTGTTTTATTTATAATATTATTTTGATATAGGTATGCATCGCATCTAAAAACAAACAAAAAAACTAGTAATGTCGTGTGGAAATGAGCAAAATGATTTTTAGATATGAGAGAGAGAATGGTTATGAATCACATCAAAAGTAATTTTAAAAATAATATCATTTGTAACATTCTCAAATAATGATGAAAAAAATATTTTTAAGCAAATATAGGGTGGGTCTATATCTGTTGTTGTGTTTTAATTTGGAAAATAACACTATTTTAATCCGTCTGCACTCGCGTTATGAGCATTTCGCTCACGCTCGATTTAAAACATAAATAACTTTCATTTTTCAAATGGTACAAGTGATTGAAATTTTTTCTATCTTGATATAATTTTATCTATTTCATTACGCGCATAAACGTGTAACGTAAAAAGTATATTATCTTCGCATATTTTCGAGCCTGTTCGTGTACTTCCATAGGTTGAAGGTTTCTTGTCTTTCTTGAAGGAGTACGTAATTTGTAAAAATAACAAAATGTCATTTATTTTTTTTAATTTTAGTGATAATGTTTGTAAAAATAATTAATAATTTTTAATTAGTTTTAATAAAAAGTTTGATAAATGCCGATAACGTTGATGTAGGTACGTCGTTCTTAAATTTATGTTATAATAATACATAAGTGCACGTTCTGTATGGGCAGAACGTGCGGCAAATCGCGCATCACGCGCCTAAAGATTACCAAACGATTGACGCGAGTGCTGGCGGGTTAATGAGATAAAATCAAAAACCTTATTGAAAATGAAAGGTGGTTCTATTCTATTTCTTTAAATATGAACTACTGATTCAAAGTCCGTTTCATTTATCGAAATTTTTTGAATGAACTAATTACATAGTATGTATTTAACGTTGAAAATCAAGTCCTCAATTGTTTGTAGATTTTTTACAACCATTTTACTTTTCACATAATTTTAAAACGTTCATTGGACGACGACATTTGAACAGTTTTTCATAGATACATAAATGCAGCAATGAACCAACCCACTTTTCATTTTTAATAATTGTTTTCGATTATCTGTCTTACAAAGAGTATTTCGAATCTAAAAATCCATAAAATAGACCACCCTATAATAGGATCGTATGTTAACAAAAAGTCATCAAGGGTCATTTACATATTTCAATGCCAAAAACTTCAAACTATATTTTCTTGCGTTCAGAAAAAAAAATTCTTCGTAAAGTAAAAACAAAATGCCAACCTTGCACATCTCTATTACTTGCAGTTGCACTAAACCTTTTTTTTAAATAGTTAACAAAAATTTCATTCAAAAAAGCAAGCAAGAAGTTTTCGAAAAATATAAGATATTGGCATCTTGAGAAACAGTTTTAAATTATTGTACTTAGGTGTAATTATTGAACTTCTCTCATCTTGAATGACTTTTTCTGTACATAAATAATCCTACCAAATGTTAATTATGAAATAATTAACTAAAAATGAATGAATCTAAAGTAACTTCATACAGTACACATTTGCATTTAAGTATTTCTTTTATTGTCAATATTATTTTATGCCTTCTAAAAGCATGAATTAAATAATAAAATAATAATTTTTCAAATAATCTAATCCTAATGAATGGCGAAAAGATTTTGAATTAGAATAAGTGAGTCCAAAGATAAACAAACAATTTGAAGTTCACCAAATTGTAGATTTAATTGTAATCCGAACTTAAAACCAAAAAATAAAAAATCATTCAAAAAACAATTTGCAATTAAGTACACAAAAGGTTTCAGAGATATAGAGGGCCAGAAGATTTTTATTTAGCTCATTGCGTATCTCGCGATATTTGACTAAAAGCAAGGGATACAAATAAGTGATTTTTTTCAATCAGCAATCTAAAGAATCCAAATCAGAATATTTATGTAATTGGTTTGCTTCAACACACTTATTTTGGGCATGGTAAGTAAGTAAACTACCCATGAAGACAAAAATCGCATTGTATGCAAATGTATATTGCATTCAGTAATAAATGGATATAGATTTTTAGTTAAAATTTTCATTCAAAATTGTTTTTCCTAATTATGAATTGAAAATAAACCAATTAATTTCATTTTGCTTATTTCACTTTGACTACAACAACAATATAATGCATCCATCAAAATCATTTTTCAAAAAAAAAAATTTATTTGACTTTGGTTGTTTATAATCTCGGACCTTTTATATTTCGTTAAAACAAGTTTTTCCTTTTTTTTTTGTTTGACTAAAATTGCATAACATTTGTTTGTACTACATACATAAACCTTCCATCATCCCATTCAAACAAGTTTCGGACTGATAAGAGTACAAAATGATTGATGTTTCGTGATGGAAGAAAAACGGGGCATATTAACCAAAAATATAAATTATATATGATATTGAGTGAATAAAAAAATTGTTTTATCAAATATTCTTTTCGTTTTTCATTTATATTTTTATCTAGCTTTCTAAAATCTTTGGAGGTTAACTGGGTATTTTTTTTCGTACTGTATACATTTAAATTTAATTACAATTTTAGTGAAATTAAAGCTTTTGATAAAAAATAATTTCAACGTATTAAAAGAGGCGAGTTAAATAGATATGTAAAACCATATGGATCTCACAAAAAGGGAAACGAAATTATTCCCTTGAAACCTATGGTAATTTAACCGTTTATCAATAAAGAAAAAAAAGGAAATCTGATATTATACATCAAGTGTATTGCATACTTTTTCCGTGATACGAAAAAGCAGGGAACTTCCTTTTGAGTGCGCAAAATTTACTAGTCAAACGCCCAATTTTAAGGTCGCAAAGTGCAAATAGCTGTTTGTCCCCGCGAAAGAAGAGGGCTCGATCCGAATGCGTTTAGAAAATTTATATCCAAAAACCGACAGTATTGAAAAATTCTATGCAAAAAAAGAAGTCCATACCTTTGGTTATTTGACCATACTACTGTTTAAAAACAAAAATACCAATAACTAAACTAGAAAAAATTATATCAAATATAAAGAACTAGCAAATCTAACATGTTTTGAGACAAGGTTTAAATATGTTTTTTAGATAAAATATAAATATAGTGGAACTTAAATAACTCGAACCTTAAGGGAAATGCAAGGGACTTAATAACTTAACATGTTGTTCGAGATACAGAGGCTTTAGTTGATAAAACTTAGACTTGGAAAGGCGCGAGAGCTTAGAAGAAGTTATAGTATAAGACTTATTATATTTTAGTAACTACGACTTACGGAGCCTGCTTTTTGAAATTCGTATTACAGAGAAAAATATGTAAGTAGTATCAACACCTCCCTACAAAATATCATTTTGTTCGAGTTACAAAGTCTGAGTAGTTTGAGATATCGCGTATGTAGGAGTTCAGCGAAAGGGAATGTCATTCTTTTAACTTTCTGAGGATTAAGATTTAACGAGATTCCACTGTATTCGAGTTCATTCAATTGCATTTCTGGTGAATGAATGAAAAATCATTCAAATACATTTCGAGTTGATTGCTTCATAAATTAAATTCACTTTGTATGTTAACTGCGCCCATCAAAAATTATACAATTTATCTTTACGTATTTATGCAGGTATCGAAATAAATTACCATAGGTTTCGATATTTTCGATCGAATTATTTTGCAAGGTGAAATCTCTATTTAACTCACTAAAAAAATTTTTTTGAAACTGACAGGAGTTTTTTCTGATCCATATTGTATACATATGGTTTTGTTTTATTTTATTTTTTTTAACCCAAGTAAATGGCTGTTGTGATTAATAGACGAACGAAAAAAAGATATATATAATAAATAAGGAGTGGCTCACAAAATAATAATATATTTTCTCTCCCATTTTAATAAAAATTCTTCAAAATACAAAACAATGGTTTTTTTTTCTCATCTGTTTGGTAAATTTATTTTTAGTTTATTTCAATTCTTCTTCTCAACAAATTTATTTATAGCTCAAAATAAATCGTAATATCTTTTTTATAATTAAGTTCTTTTTCTAAATTTTCCTTATGAGTATAAGAAACGAAGAAAAGTAAAAAAAAAAAGTAGAAGGTAACAAGTTTCCCGATGAAAGCCAACATCTGCTTGGAGTATGCTGTTTGTTTGTCTATTAAAACCGTATGCAAATTGTTTGTCGGATTTGTATAATATCTTGAACAACGAACGAGAATAAACATTATACGGGGAAAACTTATAAAAACTAATTTTCGCTGACATGGGTTCTTGAATTATCATCTTTAAGGAGACAGAAACACAAACATCTTCAATAACTTTTAAGTGTGAAGAAAAATAAAAACTTTGAAGAGACAACACGAAATATGTCACAAAAAATAATTGGTAAAAAAAATTCATAATTAAAATTTTTCTTTGAATTATAAAAAATTCGTAAGTAAAAAGAACTTAAATATAAAAAAAAAATATTTCAAATATTCCCTTTTTTCTTTCCTATGTACAATACAGGGTTTTTTTTTAATGTTTTTCTTTTTTTGCAACCATTAATGTCGTGTATTGTATACATGAGTTTTTTCTCTGTTAAATTGCTCGCTTTTCTTAACAACAACAAAAAATCGAAAGCATTTTTTCTTTACAAAAGAAAACAATAAAAAAAATATACACAAAAAAAAACTTGCACAATGAAAAATGTATTTGATAAATTGAAAATGTATTTATGAAAATGAATCACTTTCCAATTAAAATATTGTCAGGTTGATTATTTACTGTGTGTATGCTGATTTTATTACTCGCTAAATCCTCTAGAGGCCTTTTTAATTATATTCATTAAATATTTGGCATTTCACTAATAAACTGTATTGTACATGTTTTTGTCGATATGATTTGTATTTATAATATACAAATATTTTTGATTTACACGAATTTTTAATAAAAAAATTTATCCCCGAAAAAAACATAAAATTTTAGTACCATTAATTATTTACAAAAAAAAAAATTTTTTTAAGTCATCATATTTACACAAAAAAAAATATGGCCTAAAAAATTTTTTAAAGCCATATTTATACAGTCGAATTTTCTCATGACATTAAAGCCAATAACAGTACATTTTATTATATAGATTTTCTCTCCTAAGTAGTGTGCAGGTTCATGTTTCTCTTCATTTCAGTAGTGTGGTAGTAATTTAACACCATTTTTATCGACTCATAAAACAGGCTTTAAATACGCCCTAAGGGGACGTATAATGTAGCTGCATCGCACTTACCCCTCAATTTCAAAGAATATCACCTTTCAAGACACACTTTTCAATATTTTTTAAAAAATGAATAAAAACAACCAAACACACGTCATTTACGAGATCACTCTCAAAAAATTTTCAACATTATTTTTTATATATTATATATCACACAATTTTTTTTAAATATAAACATTTATTATTTACAAAATGAATAATGTCTTTTGGGGGTCATCATGTTTCTTGGGAAACTACCACCTTATATTGTAGATTTGATGACCCATTCTTTATACATAATACACTTCACATATTTTTGTTGGGGTGTACACAAAATAATTTTAATTCTTTTTTTTTAATTTTTTCTGCTATATATAAACACCGTTTTGGAAGGACGAATTTCTTACAATAAAAATGGATACCAATTGGTTATTTAATTAATTATTTATAATACTAATTAATAATATTTAGTTTTAGGTATTTTATTTTATGACGTAGTAACATATTTTCTTTCTTTCTCTCATGTAATTGTCTCTTAATTTTAGCACCTAGAGGAACATTAAAATATCTTTGGTATAACTTAAATACAACTTGGAGAATTCTTGAAAAATATTGTTTTTACACATCAGTACCATAGCCCTCCTGATAACCTTCATCTGGAGAATTTCTACTACTAGTTAACGCCCGTTTTAACGCTGTTACTGGGGGTAATACTGGTACACCACCTTTTTGCCAAACACGCAACGTTTTTGCATTTGTTGGCATTTGTACGTGAGGCGGTACCATAGGTACTGGACCATTTGGATCACCACCACCCGGAATAATGGGTAAACCATAATCAGGTGGATATCCTGATGCTGCCGTATTATAATGCCCACTACTTGCTGTACTCGTTGCCGCTGGATGAACTCTATTATTTATAATTGAATGTTGTGGCTGTTGTTGTTCGAAACATTCGTCGGGATCATCACTACTAATGCCACTCATCCCCATGGCCTCCCCAATGATTGGTGTTTTGTCATCATAACTGTAACCAGGTGTAGATGAATTATTAATAATTCGTTGTAAGTATTTATCTGTTGAGCCATCTAACGGCTGTTCCCACAATCCACTTGGATATAAGGATTCGCATACATTGCGATACTCACCACTACCAGGTCGTTCTGATTCTGCTTCCATTACACCATGTGATGTTTCAGTATCCTCACGCTTTGTATCGTTTATTAAATCTGGATTATTTCCTGATGTTGATGAAGGTGATACGACACATGTACCTGGATTCATGATACTACCACCGCCATTATAGTTAGCAGTTGTGTACGATAATTCAGTGAGTCGGGGTGGTTTTTGCACTGGATTACAGTTGGGATTATTATTATCATTTGTATTAACCCCTAGCTTTTGGTCAGCGAAAGAGGAGGATTCAATTGGAGTTGTAACAGGTTTCATTGTTGTGGTGCCACCATTACGATGTACAACAGTGACTACCTCTAATTGACCTGGTGTTTTAGTTTCAACAGTAGGCATACGTCGTAGTCGAACCAGCAATACAAGGATAATAAGCAATATAAAAAGAATAAGTATAACAAGTGCTGCACTCAATCCAACAATTTGACTACTACCCAATGTTGCCATGCCAGCTGTTTGCATTGATACATGCAGTGTGAAATTTGCTTCTGCATTACCAGCTCTATTTTCAGCAACACAATAAAATTCACTTGAATCAGTCTCTTGGGCATTCGTTAATATTAATGTACTACGTTTTTCGAAATGGCCATCTTCAAATATATAAATTTTTTGATATGAACTAAATGCGGTATTATTTTGTAATAAACGTCCATTCCAATACCAATTGACATTTGCCGCAGGCACAGCGCCTGCTCTACACACCACTGTCGCATTTGCACCCGTCGTAGTTTCAATATATCTACTGACAGGAAGAATTTCCGGTTTACATGCAAAATCATCAACACGTAGCTCAGCAAACGTTCGTCGTAAAATTCGATCTGGACCACCTACACAAACAGGTGGCACAGGATATGGTATATTATTATCAGTTAACCATAATTTCGCTGCACGTAAACGGCAATCACATATCCATGGATTTTCATGTAATTCAACACGATGCAATCGATTTAATGAATCAACTGTCCGTGGTTGTAACTCTGTTAATTTATTATTATTTAATTTTAATGTTTCTAACAAATCAAGTCCTTCAAATGCCCGCGGTGCAATTGTTTGTAATTCACATTGAGATAAATCCAATTTCACTAAACCAGGCACATTTCGAAACGCATAACTTTCAATTTTCGATATCGGATTATTTGATAATGTTAATTCACGCAACAACGGTATATAATCAAACGTGGCCGATGGTACCGCTGTTAATAAATTATATGATAAATCTAAATCAACTAAATTTTTTAATCCTTTAAATGCTTGATCATCGATTTGTCCTAAACGACAACTACGTAAGTATACTTTCTGTAAATTTAATAATCCGGCACGATTGAATATCTCCCGTGGTAATATTTGTAAATTATTACCAGTCATATCTAACACTTGTGTTTCTGGATCCACAAAATCTGGTATTGTTATTAATGCTCGATTCACACATTCAACATTTTGTTTACCACCTTTCCATTTACATACACACACTGACGGACATGATGATGCACTTTCAACAATCGGCACTACAATTGTTGCGATGATTGTTGCAATTACGATCATTTTTAATATAAACATTTTGTTATACAAACTTAGAACACAATAATTCATTTTTTTTATGTAACAAATTAAATTTAAACATATATAAAAACTAAAACACCAATTTTAATTTATGTATCAACAATGAAATTTATTTAATTGTTGTAATTAACTTCATATTTAGTTTATTTATATTGTTTTTTTATATCTTCTATTTGCATTTGTTAATAATACATTTTATTTAAATAAAGTTTACATTTATTATTAACAGTACATTTTTTATTTTTATTCATAATAATTCGAATTGTAGAAGAGGAATAAGTTAAAGAACACCACATAACTATTAACTTGTGTTTATAGTGTTAATAAATATTACTACAAAAGTTGTATGTGACATATACGATAGTCAAACGGTAACTGATTGAGCCAAAAGCAAGTTTCGACATGAAGAGATATGTGTAACTTGGTACTCTCTTGTGCATGTATTCACAGTATTGTCGTATGTACGGACTTACTACTGCTAAGGGACTGACTGACTGACTACCCTCACGTTCACCTCTCTCATGCTATCTTTCTCGTTGTTGTTCAGTTATAACGTTTTCCGCTTGCGTCGCACCGATCACTATTGTGCTTAGGGGTGCGCATTGGTCCGTACGTTTTATCACATATCTCTCTCATTTCGCACTCTTTATATACGATATATATTCTACCTCACTTCACTACATTGATGTTGATGATGATGCTGTCATGAGTAGTATTTTCATCTTTACAATTCTTTAACATTTTTTTTTATTGTTCATTAAGATTTTTTTAAAGGAACACAAACATTTTTATCTCATTCCATTCCCTTTTTTTAATGCCTTTTTTCTTCGCATAACTGTCGGTCGGTTGGTGGCTAGTACTGTGACTGTCATATTGCCGCTTAGTTTTGTGTTGTTAATATAAAAATGTTAAAAACTCATTTAGCTGTTTACATAATGGGCTTGAAATTACATCACAATTTGCAGAACACAAAAATAAAATAAAAAATTAAAATATATTGTGAAAAAGGGTTGATTTTTATTTGTGTTATATGGGGTGTGTGGATATTTATGATTATTGTCATGATATATTCTGCTCTCGACAGACTGTTTTGAGAAATTCTGCTTTTGAATGTGTGTAAATGAAATATTTATTTTAGACAAGAGTGTCTATTTACATATTTATGTCGAAAATATACAATTGACATTTGATTTGCTCTTTAATTTTTTAAATAAAGGGTTCAAATGTTATAAACATTGAGCAATGTCCCAACTATTAATTAATTGGATCACTAAAAAAAGAAAATAGTTAAAAAAAACTTTTAAGTTTTACAGAACTCAAAAGTCTCAAATATCGAGGAGTGTTAAATTATTAGACACGTTTATTCGTCACCCCTACTATTCAAGATTTTAGTTCGTATCGTATTATCGAATTTATTTACGGAATAAGGTAGATAGTACTTTACTATAGTATTATCACTGGATCTTAACAATTGTATAAGATCTTCTTCAAATTCAAATGGTATATCTTCATATTATTTTATCTATTTCGGAATTATGATTTTTTAATTTCGTCTGTTATTGTGAGAACTTCTCTCATCACGAGAGTATAAACAAAAAAATAATAACTTCATCGTACTTGTTTATGTAATTTTTATAGTCTAATATATGTCATACTTAGTAAATAGAAAAAAATTTTGATAGTAATATGACGTATATATTATGATAGAACGAATATAAACGTTTTACAACTGACTTTTTATCGTGATACTAAAAAAATAAGTTGAAAAGTCCTACAAACACTAACATCTTGAACAAAACCAATTCTCACTACTCTAGTTGCTGAGGTCAAATCATCGTAGTGGCGATTCAGCAATTATAATGCTTTTTCGACCCTGACCACGCGATGGTCTGGCAAAATTTTCAAAAACCCGGCCACCGGCCATACCTTCTAAGCCCGTCACTGCCGGATGAGGCCCGAGCAGGTGTCAACCCTTAAAACTCAACAGACATAGAAGAAAACAGACATATTTACAATAGTTTTTAAAATCGCACTGTATATCAGTATTAATTTACGTTTAATGTTTAATGTTAATATAAAATTATATTTTTCACCTAATTGATTAATAATAGAACATCAGTAAATTTGTAATTAAGTAATCACAGTACTTGGAAACTGAATTAATTAATATTTACGTTGTGTATCTTTTACGGAATCCTAAAATCACAACTACTACGGGTTATTTACCTAATACACACTTACGTAAATTATGTCTCTATAATTATGTAAATGCACTGATATACGTACATAATATCATATAGAGCAAATCGTTAGATTAGAAACAAATAAGGTTCATTATCTAAGTTAAACAATTTTTCGGAGAATTTATATAAACCTAGGATCGATACGCCGAGCTAAGGATTAAGTATCTGAAGTTTGTGCCGAAATCTCATCCGAGGAATAGATATTATTATTATTCAGTGTAATGCTTTTTCTGTCAAATTTTAACGATTTTCTTAAAATTAAAGAGTAGTGCCTTTGTGGTTGTCTGATAACTCCGATAACTCAAGCACGAAAAGAGATATCAATCTGAAATTTTTAAAGCGTGCTCAGGGCGTAAAAAGTGATGCTAAGTTTTAAGGACCCATCTTTTCAACCGATAGAGATAGAACAAAAGTATAAATGTACGAAATGTTCCCTATAAACAAAATAAACAACTTTTGTTTGAAATATTTTTTCGTCAAAATTCTAGAAAATACTCGAACATTTTCGAAATCATCTACTAATTTATAAAAAAAAATGCATGCACTGATATTTAACACTTTCTATACAACGTATTTCAACAATTAACTCAGCCAATTGTTTGTTTTCACTTGTTTTTGTATAATTTTGGATCGTTCAACCAAGAAATTCTAAATTTGTGTTTACCAGTGCCTATAATCCCTCCTTCCAACACGCTTTTATTAGCTTGGTATCTAACTGCATTATCTTTGAACGTCATTTTCACGTAGAATCTTTGATAGTGATTTTCACTCTTTTCAAAACGTCAGATTAAATTGAAATTTCGTACAATTATCAAGGACTAATAACAATACAATAATATATTAAGTTTGTCCAATTATCTTCATCGGGATTTTCAGGATTAACGTTTTAACAATAAAATTGTAGATGGTGGAAGTGCAGGTAAAATTCCAATGGAATGCTGATATAATATTAAAAAATAATAGTTAAAAAAACTAAAAAACACGCTTTTGCAGTTAGCTGAAATAAAAAGTAGTAAATAAGTAATGGAATAAAAAATACGCTTTTGTAACTAGCTGAACTCAAAAGTAAAAAATAATTTCTATATGTTCAAAAAAAACAATAGAGTGATTAAGGAAAAAATCATTTTAATATAAAAAAACGTGGAGTGCTTTTTCAGATATTTTATAATTTAACTTTTACGAATATCTCTTTTTTGTTTCTTAACTTACAGAAATTATTTTCTACTTTTTAATTCAGCTAGTAACAAAAGCGTTTTTTTTAATAGTTTTTTTAAACTTTTATTTATATACACAATAAAAGAAAAGAGAGTAACTATGTCGTCAGAAGAGTTTACTACGGCCGATCGTTGGACCATATGTTTTAAAAAAAAAACTTTTAGATTCAATGTATTCTGTATTATGATCATTATTATTATTCTACACGGAATGTATGTATATTTAAACTAAATTGTTCCATTTGTTTTCTTTATCTAAATAATTAAGACATATATTAATTTTGTGTTTCTGTCTGCGGTGTTTAAATATATCGTTTCGTATAAAAACTTACTAAAGGTAGGTAGGTATATCGAAATACTTTATATTTATATATAAATATTATGGTAGGTAATGCCAACAAACCTAATACTTTTTATAGACCATGAGCCAATAATTAAGTAAAAATTCTATATAAGAATGAACTCTAAGCAAAAAAATATTCATTAAACATATTTCGAAAAGTCAAAACTTTTCGGGTTATTGGCGATTCGGAGTATTTAAAGTCAAATAATAGAAAAATTTTATGTTTTTTGAAAGAATTATATATATACTACACTTTTTAAAGTAGTATAAAAAACTATGCAAATTTTCAAGTCATTTGCAGGAGAATTGACATTGACGAAAAACTGACATCACATCAATAAGATCGGACCAAATTTGCCTGTGTTATCAAAAAAATAAAATTTTTGAACTTCATGACGTCATCAGAATCTAAAAAAATTAATTTCTTTCTATCATATTGAAATTTTATACAATTTTGATGAACCAAGTATGTAATCCTGCTAAATTTGGGTCATACTTTTCAAACTTGTCATCAAAATTAGCCTAGCTCCAATATGTTTCAAGTATATGGAGTCCTGGTCCCGGATAAAGCCACATTAGTGACAGCTAGCGAAAAACTGACATCATAGCTGAAAAGAATGACAAAAAATTAGTTGCTTTTAAAAAAAATCCCAAAAAGATCGGACCAAATTTGTATGTGTTATCAAAAAAATCGAATTTTTTTATCTTTATGACGTCATCAGAAACCAAAAAATTTTATTTTGCTATATAACATTCAAATTTTATACAATTTTGATAAACCAAGCATGCAATTCTACTAAATTTGGGTCATACTTTTAAAATTTGTGATCAAAATTAACCTAGCTCTAATAGGTTTCAAGAATGAAGAACCTTGGTCCCGGAATTAGCCACATTAGTCAAAGCTAGCGAAAAACTGACTTCACAGCTGAAAAGAATGAACCAAAATTAGTGGGTTTTAAAAAAATTTCCTCTAAGATCGGATCAAATTTGCCTGAATTATCAAAAAAAACGAATTTTGTTACTTTATGACGTCATCAGAAACCAAAAAATTGGTGCTGACGGGTTAATTCACAATGGGCACACGGTCTATAATACTCTTTGCCTATATTTAAATAATATACACATACAGTATATTTTCTGTATTGATTTAATTTTTAGCTGTTTGTCCTACTTTGGTGGTGTATGGTTTTGCACTAAATTGGAAACATCATTTCGTTTCGTATTTTACTTTTTTATAATGAATGGTTGTGAGTTAACTCTCTCACTTGTACATTGGTCTTACTAAACTCATGCTTGTGCAGTAATCTAGCACTGAAGCGACATAGTTTTACAGAACGATTATAAGGGGTAGATAAAAATATTAAATCTCCATTTAATTAATTAAATTTTTTTTAATCCTCGACTAAAAAGAGGGTTGTTATAAGTTAAACGTGTCTGTAAATCTGGGTGTCTTTTTGTGGCATCGTAGCTCCTAAACTGATTAACCATTTCGTTTTTTTTTTTTTTTGGTAATTTTATTAAGAGTGTTCTTAGGTATGTTTTAAGTCCAAGTTTATAGTTCCCAATCTGAAACAACAAGATCTTCAAACGGCTAAGGATATTTTCTTGAAACATAGCTAAGAACGCTCTCGAACAAATTATCTTTCAAACAACTATTACTTCCTGGTATAGGGAATTTCTTTTAAATGTCTGGGTAGTTGAAAGTGTGGACCATAAGAATCGCACTCACTTGCACAGCTTGTTTTTGTAAGATATTGAAAAAAAAAATGATGGAAAAGTTTGAAATCTTACGTATAACCCGCTTTTTAAAAATGGATAAGAAGTTGAGTTTCACACAAACGTGTGGTCTCTTTGGCTCATATTAGTGTACAATTACGCCTCGAAAACTTTTTGATTAAATTATCGTTAAAGCTTTACATTTGATTAAGACTTTTATAGTATTACTTATTGTTGTTGTTTACATTTAATCATGCACACGATATTTACATCATAGTCTATTCGACTATATTTTGATATAATATGTTACATACAAGCGTAAACTAAATATTGACAAATATCTTGTCTAGTAATCTTAATTAAAGAGAATTGAAAAAATACACTCGAACCGAGACTTCTTGGATTCATGTCAATTTTTATTCCAACAGGATGATCATCGAATAAAATTAATGGAAAAATCATTTAATAAAACAGTGTTTTGACCGGTATTTTGAAATCTTCAAATCTTCAACATTGAAATTTTAATTTCGTATCGAATTTGGAATTTCGTTATAATCTCGGGTAGAATGGTACCTTATTATTGTTAGACTCTTCAAACGTCTACATAATTTTTGAATCAGAAGTGGATTAAATCCAAATTGAAAAATTCTATAAACCACGGAACGAAATCCTGGTCATAGTTATTCAATCCCCTGGTCATAGTTAAGAATTAAGTATTTAATATACTTACAAATTTTTATAGCTCAAAAATTGATTCAACGAAGATTATCAAGTTTATTTTTGTTACACTCTACTAGCTAAATTTATAATGTATACGTATTATACTTATGATAATCGATAAATTATTCTATGCTATTACAAACATTATATATTTACTCTACAAATAATAATTATATATTTTTTTGTATATAACAGTAGGTAGTAGTCACACTTACACACATAGAAGGTGTAACAACTATTAGGTATAAAGTCAGCCTTAATTTATTGGACTGATTTTCAACAAGTAACAAATTTGTGTGAGCGTAGCTCAATAGTGAAATTAAGAGAACTGCCTGATTATAGCTTATGAATATTTGGTATTTATCTAATTCTAATGATAATATAATCGAACACTATAGCTCAGGCAAGAGAAGAACTGCACCGGATCGATTTTAGTCCGTATCACAAAAACTATTCGACTAGTCATCAAATGCACCCGATTTTTGTACTTTTTGGGTCAAAATTACCTTATATAAAGAGTTTTATCAAAATTTTACATTAAAAAATTTTTCTCAGTTTTAGAGTTTTATCAAAATTCAGTGAATGGGGTAGTTTTCATCCAAAAAGTGTAAAATCAGGTTAATTTAATGATTGAAATTAAAGAAAGTTACAATGTTAGCGAGTATCATGTGAAAAATTAAAATCCATAAAATTGTGAACAAATAGGAGGATAAGTGAGGGCTATAACGTGATAGTCTTTGTTTTAAAAAAGGAGAAATTATCCAGCAAAGCGGACGGATATCTGCTAGTGTTTAAAACATAAAATTTTGACAAATAATACAAATTGACAGTTATAAAAAAAAATTTTACATTTTCTCAATATTCATGGCAATCTGAATCGATTGAAAAAGTTTTAATGTCCTAGGTAACCTAGATGTTCGTTTTTTGGTGTCTGTCTGCAGTTTTTTTCGGTTTTAACTTCCAACCAGCAAACAAATAAGTTGCGATAAGGAACATAGTTCTAACTATGTATGCTATCTTTATACCTATACGCTATTAGTAAGCATATTGATTTGAACTCAATTTCTTTATTTTTAAGCTTTTATAATATAAATAATTCATACACTAAATATTATACGTCAAAAACAGCTTTCTGTTGTCACCACTATATCTGTATAATATAAGGAATATAAGGTTTGAGAAGGTGCATGCATGTTCATGACATATTCAACATATACCAGCTTAAATCTTAGAAATCTTAAAAAAAAAATAAAAGAAGAAAAAAATATATATTATTTATTTCATATAATAACAAATGTAAGAATTATAAAAGGTAAATAATATATGAATTTATATAGAATAATGCAGGTAAAAATTTTGTTAAGAAATTTCGTAGAAATTCACAATAGTTTTTTGAAATATTTACTATTTTTGTGTTACTATATATTATTATTACTACTACAGAAAAGTTAAACTAACAATTTTTACAAAGTATCTTTTTTAGTTGTTTTTTTTTTTTTGTTTATTCATGAAAACCTGTATGATATTATAAAACAGTTACAATAGTTTTCGAATTTTGTTGTTGAAACGTCATGATTCTAAATTATTTTTTTCCTGAATGTCAATCGTACTGTTCGGCAGTAAGCTTATTGACAGAATTTTTTAGAATTAAATAAATTATGGTAATTTTCTTGTATTCTTAGATTTTAATTTACGATAAAATACACTTCAGTGTGAGACGTCAGTTCACTATGAGAATTTTATAGAAAAGTTGTAGGATTAAAAGCTCAGAATTGTAATTGAACCAGAATTGCAGAGTCATTTGTAAATGAATTCGTGATCGTAAATGAAAAAAGACAGAGGAAAACTTAAAAATAGACAGATGCGCCTCATAAAAAATTTTTTTTCAAAAACTTTTCGTCAAAATATTTTTTCAAGTACTACAATTAAAAAGTTTTCCTTCATTGGTTGTAAGTAAGAATTCTGTTTTAGATCAAAGTTTCTTTACTAAATTTATACGTTGAGTATAGTGCTTTAGATGTGCTTTCAAACGGGATATCTAAGAATGCAGGTTAGGGGTTTGATATGAAATTCTATTCTTATCACATTGGTTTCTTATGAGCACCAGAATATTTCAGAATATTTTAGATTTCATATCTAAGAAGCAAAGTCTACTGGTTACAGGTGAAAATATGCAAACATACCAAAATGTTAATGAAATTTGAAGTACTTTTTAAATTTTCATGAGTGGGAATAATCGAACGATAACATAGTTTGGAAGAGCATGAAAGATTATTTGACAGTTTGTTGAACTTCCCACAGTAGATTGATGAGTGCGACATCCGAAGGTTCAAAATGAATACACAATCGATTATTTTTAGTTATTTTCCAAAACATGAAGAAAGTTCTAGAATGTTTTGGACATGATACTTGAAAAGTACAGTACATGATTATCTGCAAAGCTTTCGATGTCAACGCCAGATCCGTAACTAGGGAATGGCAAAGAAGACACCGGCCTTTGTTTTATACGTAAATCAAAGTGTTTGTAAAGAATCATGTAAAAGGCACTCATTAATTTACAGTCAAGTCATAAAGTTAAAAAATTCGACTTTTTTGATAACACATGCGTATTTGATCAGATTTTATTGGAATTTTTTTAAACCCACTAATTTTGGGTCATTCTTTTCAGTTGCGATGTCAGTTTTTCGCTAGCTATCACTAATGTGCTTAATTCCGTGACTAGGACTCCACCTTCTTGAAACCTATTAGAGAACCATTCCTAAGAATCATTTCGTAAAAAAATGAATGAGATAAATTACGAACTATACTGATGGCGAAGTGTTCAAATTAAAAATAAAGTGTATAGAATTGTACAAACAAATATACATATAACGTAAAAGTATACAACAATATTAAAGGTTGACTTATTTACTTCTCTACCTGTGCGGCCACAACAACATCAATGAAATTTCTTTTTATGACCCATAAACTTACTCTTAGTCACTCACTCTTATTTTCTTAAAAATACAACACAAAAATACATCTACATTACTTGCTGCTGCTTGCTATAAGTATACCTATACATATAGGTAGTAATGATGGTCTTATTCAAACTTATCTTCAGTTTTGTGTAGTAAGTAAAGTAAAGCAATGCACAATGAATGGGTTCAGTTTTAGTAATTCTTTACAAACAAACAATATAAAAATCTCAACTGAGCTTCATTCAACCTCCATATAACGATTTAAGGTTTGTACATGGGCAGAATATATTTGTTCTGCACGCATAATAAATTTCGATTTTTGTCCCAAATTAGCAAAGAGTAACATTCATAATAAGAGTAATCACGACTAGCTAATTCTTACTGACAATGACTACTTGGTCAAAAAATTGGGGCAAAAATCAAAATTTATTTCGAAATATCCTAGAGTTCTCATTTATTATCTTCGATAATATTTATATTCACGCATAATGGTTACTATTTCCCTCACACGCTCACATAGCAGTCAAACTATTAAGTTTGACTGCTATGTGTTTGCCTACCTGTCTGTCTGTGGCATCGTAATGCCTAAATGGATGAAGCAATTTAATGGAGAGTATTCCTAGCTATGTTTTAAGTTCCAGTTTAGGGTTCCGTGTCCTACTAAAAAACCAACTAAAAAACAGGCGATGATCTTCATTATTGGTTCAGCACGGAGAGGGTTTTTCCAGAAAAACGGTAATTTAATAGAAAGTGTTCTTAGATTTGTTTCAAGTGTGAGCTTAGAGTTCCGTACACGAAAAATTTGACGGAGGTTTTTTTTTGTAAATTTCACGTGTTTATAATTGTACCTCTTACAACTATTTAAGATAAATAAATTTGAATGATTAAAGCTGCACCACCATCAACGCGTTATTTCAATATAGAATTTAACTAGTTTAACTAAATTCTGCTAAGTTATATATGATATATGTTATATATGATTTTGCCCTAATGTTCTAGATCAATTTTGTATTATATAAATACGAATTTCGACTACCATGTTATCATTCTAAGTATGGATTAGCTAATTGTAATTACTCTTATAGGGTACTGTAGGTTAAGTTAGGTTATTTTGGATGTCAACGAAGGACACATTCAGGCTGAAGATCCCATTTTGAAATATATATGTTTTTTGTTTTACCACCTTTTCCGCTGATAATTTAATTTCTCTGTTCCTCTGTAGAGGCTGAGTGCACTTCCTTCATGCGCGTATACCTAATAAATAATTATATCTTGTAGTACATACCATCACCGAACCAGACCAGATAAAGAAACTATTACTTTTTTTTAAATTGTATTTATTTAAAGTCGCTCTGACAACCTAGGTCCTTGGCGACTCCACTTTAATTCAATATTTGGATAAACTTCTCGGTGAACAAATTATAGGTGAGAACATTTGGAAACTATTAATTTGTAGAACCATATACCGAATATCTCATGTATGCCCTACTCCCTTTTATACCATTTAAAAAACGGGAGAGATCTGACACTTTCTATACAATTTGACCAAAGTTTAAAAATAATCAAATTGTCAAATAGCCTTTTTTTATATACCTTCATCTAACTTTATATTATTTTTTCCAATATAGGCGGGTATAATCTAAGTTAGGCCAGGAACTAAATCATAAAAAATGGCTTAGAAATCGAACTCTATGGAATAAATAAACTTTCATGTATATAGAAGTAAAATAAGTACACATATACAATTACTTACCTACCTTTATGTATACTTTCTTTGTGAATTGTTGCTCTAAGTAAAAAGAAATACGACATGAACACTGTTAGCTATTTCAAACAAACAACTTGCTAAAAACACTCAACAATTAATTGGAATATTTGGTTTTATTCCTCAAAGAAAGAAAATGTACGTTACTTTATAATTTTGTGTTTTTGTATAAAAGTAGATACTGTTGCAACTGTATCTTTTCACATTTAGTTTTGGATTCATTTTATAAATCCAATAAATGAGTCTTTAATCCCTAACACCTGTTTTGTGTGGTCAGATTTGTTCCATTTTTTTGCTACATGCAAAATTATGATAGTGGTCATATGGGTGAGAGCGCATGTCAGTGCATTTAACATTATAGATTAAATGCTCGTGGGTAGCAGATGTCATTGGTGGATGCACTTTATATTTATAGAAATTATATTCTGTGAATGTAAGGGAATCTTTCAACGTAATTTTCCTCAACTTATTGTCCGATAGACTTGAAAATTTGTACTTTTATCAAAAGCCGATGACAATAACTTTATTCTATTATCATGAAAAAGATCCCCAAAATAAGCAAAATGGGGTGTTCTAACTTTGACCGCTATTTATGTATGTATGTTTGTCGGTGGCATCGTACCGATTTAAACGGATGAACCGATTTTAATTTTTCGTTTGAAAGGTAATTTAACGGAGAGTGTTCTTAGGTATGTTTCAAGTGCAAATTTATCGTTCCGTACTCGAAAAATTAGCCGGTGGTTTTTTAAAAAACGGTTACGTGGTGTGGTGCCGATTACTGTTCACTTTCTATGCGAATGTTCGCGAGATCGAAACCCATTTAAGTTAATAGATTTTTTTATGACTCTACTTTGTTACCCAAACTTTACACAATATTTTTACTTAGCGAGACAAAAAATAACAAAATCAATTATGTTGCTTATTATATTCGTTTTTTTTTTTTTTTATAAATAAAATTAAAGTCTGAAAAAATAAAAAACAAGCTTTATTGCACTAAAAAAAGACTAATAATTTTAATTGTGACGTAAATTTCAAAGCGTGGCTACTTTCTACATTCATTGAGTTTAAATAAGCTAATTTGTTAGATGTCATGGACTCTACGCTTTCTATTTACAAAAAAAAAATCTGGTATTTGTGAAGTTTAAACTTGCGATGCAGAACCAATTTTTCGAAACCCATAAAACACAGTCCACTTTGAATAATTTTCAGAAAGAAAAAATGTACCCACCACTCACACAATAATTATATTACATTATTTATATTAATGTGCCTGTCTGTCTATATATCTGTTTATAAATAAAATATAATCAACAATCTTTTGTACGTGCAGTATGTTTAAAGTTTTCTTTAATTTTCTAAATTTGACTTCTCAAAGTTTTGACCATTAACTCGTTGTTCTTTTTACGTATGTGAGTTGAACATTTAACTAATTAAATTAAAATGATGCACATACATTTTCTAAAATACTGTGGTTTATGTTGACATTATAAGTGGTTGACTTTATCTTTTATGGTAAATGTTATATAATTAATTCCATACGAAAAGTTGGAAACCTCAATTATCTTCGCACATTATAAATTATGAGTATAAAATGTTATATATAATTCAATATAAAATTTAAAAAAATTCATAATAATTATGGTAAATATTTGTATAAGTTATGCAAAGTGAATATTTTGTAACATTTTTTTAGGATTCGGAAACAAAATTTGTGAATGTATTATTAGTTGAGTGTACCCACATTAAATTTTTTAAATTTGATTACATAGATGTATCTATGTTAGAGACTATTTATTTGCATTACCATATCAATTTCATCATATTCGCCCTAAATGGGTCAAATCTTAGAGCCAATTCTTATATCTTTTTAGAGATAACACCGAAATATTTTCATGGGTACTTTTAGACAAGATATAAATAAAACTCAGAAAACTGAAAATTTTACAGTTTCCTTTTATAAAATATAAGTATCTTATATATTATCACACTTACCCCTTTATCAAACTCCATGAGTTATCGCTCATTTTCAAGCTTATCGTGTTTGCTACAAGCAACAAATACACTCTTGATCTAAAAATATACCGCTTAAAGAAAAAAAAACAAATGCTAGAGAAATAATATTAAGATTTAATTCATTTATGTGTCTGTAATAAAATAAGGGACTAAATTTTTTAAAATATTTACTAGTATGCTTTTAAAAATCTTTACAAGTATGCATGAATTGAACCTTTAAAAAAATCCTTAAAAATGACTCACGTAATTAATGGACGCCCCCAAATTAGTTATTTTTGGCTTTACAATACCACGCAACTACAATAATATATAATATATTATGTGCAAGTGATGCTTATAAATTTGATAGCATGGATATCGCTCTTCAATCAATACTCTAACTATAGTCGTCTGTGTTCATCAAATGATGGATCTTCGATTAACTCATAATTAAATTAAAATTTTGTTGTTATATCATCGGCAACCTTATATTTTTATGGTATTATTATAAACTACAAGATTGTCTGATAGTTTTTTTATCACACTCTCTAGATTTTTTTATATAGAAATATCCAATTGAAAAGAAAGCTTATATGATTCATCATTTTTTCAGTCTACTTTGAACATAAAATAATAATTAACAGCCCTATCAGGAATTTTTTGTGATTTTTGGAAACTTTGTTAATCAAAAAATGTATTTATAAAATTTTATTGAAATCCCTAGTATTATTCAATCCTTGCATATCTCTGGATTAATATACGAAACTTTATATACATTAACAATGGATTACAAGACCAAAATGTTGTGAATGATTACATGCTTAACGATGAATTTGTTAGTAGTGAAATTTAACTCTTTCACATTAATCTGGAATTTATAAATATGAATGTGTGGGGCCTAAATATAATTTGATATTCTACATATAATTCTATGAACATGTATTTCATATATTTATTGTCATTTTAACAAAATATTTTGATAAAATATTTATAGACTGTGTGTTTATTTTAAATTAAAAATGTATACACGGCGAAACATTCTAGCTCTAAAATTATTCAACTTTTACATTTACGAAACACAGTAGCAAAATTTTTATGAATTACTGCCAGCAGGAATATTATGAAGGTTCAAGTTCTTTCTAATTTTTAACCGACTAAAGGAGAAGTTTCTCAATTCGACTGTATTTTTTATGTTTGTTACTTCAGAACTTTAGACTGAGTAAACCGATTTTAGATGAATCTGTTTTTATTTGAAAGCTGGTGCTCCCCGTGTGGTCCCAGTTCTGACAATGGGATCCATGAGAAAACCAAATAAATCTTCAATTTACATTAAGTATGTGCGTAACAAATGGACGAATAACTCAATATCACGCCAACCGATTTCGATGGTTCTTTTTTAGTGACAAATTAGTTAGTGTACTTCAGATTCACTTAAAATCACAAAATAAAAAAACTGTTTACTAAGAAAACCGACTTCTAAAAAAAAAAACTTAAAACAAATAAATATGCACTAAAAAGTAAAAAAATAACGATAATATAATGTAGTTAAAATTATTGTTATTTTTGGAGTCGAGGTCAGCCAAATTAATGTAGCAAACTGTCATGTCACAGTTGATTCCTTGGCTGACACCGAATCCTAAAATAACAATAATTGTAGCTACATTGTATTATCGTTATTTTTTACTTTTTAGTGCATATTAATTTGTTTTATGGGGAAAATCTTGACAATGTTCAAGAAAATTTTGCTCGAGTGGGAGGGAGTGAAAATTGTTAGATCAAGTGTCTAAAAAACTCGAGTACGATTCGAGTGACGTAATAATCTTATTGGAGTATTTCCAGTCACGAAACCCTACTCGAGTCGTTAAGAGGAGTACAAAAGCAATCAAAAGTTGGAATACATAAAACTATATATACAGCTTAGTTATAAGCTACTTAATGATATCGATCATGTTTGGTAAAACCTGAATATAAATAGTTATTTCCGTTATTTTGTTTGTAATTAATAACATTTTTTTCCAAATCAAAATATAATTAGATATAGAGATCAACAATAATTATTAATCGAGGAACTGTAAATTACATTTTTAAGTTAATTAAATGATATTTTATATCATTTGTTACATGAAAAAAAAAAAAAAATATATATATACACTCACAATCAGTAAAAGATATTTTAATTATGTATTATGTATGTACAATTTATTTTTGAAAAATTAATTAACTAAAAATACACAATGTTTTAATTAATTAAATACATATCTAAATTCTCTGATATACATAGAAAATCATGACTCTTTTGGTTTTTAACTTTGTTGTTTTAATCGACTTCAAAAAATGATGTAAGAAGTTTATTTATGAGAATGGGATGTAGATGAATGTCTGTGTATACGCATATGTGCGTGCGTGCTCCAGGAAATGTTTTCGTTCATGATTTCTCTGAATAAAAAGTAATAGCGTTCGTGGAATTCCATCAATTGTTACGTATTCATATCAAGTGGTTCTGAAAAGACTGCTAAATTGGTGAAAAATTTAAGAGTTGGTTGGGAGAGGAAAAATAAAACATGAAATTTTTCTGCAAATAAGAAATTGGAAATTGAGATAATGAGTAAAAACTCACTCAAAAATATTTTAATCCTTGATCAAAACAAATTTATTTTATGAATTTGTATAAGACATATTTTGTTGAGTGCTGGGTAATGAGCTCAGCATCGCTTGTATAGAAAACGCGTTTTTTACCTCTTAGCTACACATCTCTCATCCAATTCATTAATTAATACTGAGTTATAGGCAGTTTAGAGGTAAGTATATATGATAACACAAGGAAATTTGATTCGATCTTTTTGGAATTATTTTTGAAACCCACTAATTTTGGGTCATCCTTTTCAGTTGTGCTGTCAATTTTTCGCTAGCTATCACATATATGCTTAATTTCGGGACCAAGACTCCACATTCTGGAAACGTATTAGAGTTAGGTGAATTTTGATCACAAATTTAAAAAGTATGACCCAAATTTAGTAGGAATACATACTTGGTTTATCAAAATTGTGTCTTTTCAAGATATTTCATGTGATACCTGACACAATACATTTTTTTTAGAGTGTCATATCTAACATCGGTGTAAAAATATCTCATGGATTTTTCATTTCATTTTCTATAGACTTTCCAGGTCTAAAATGAGTCAACTATTTCTTTTGAAAACATTCTTATCCAAAATATAATTTAATGATAGATATCTTTCGATAGAAAACTGTTTATTCTTTTTAGTAATAGATTTTTATTAAAAAGTTTTTTATCAAAATGGTCGTCATATGTAGTAATGAGATGACTCGTGCGTATGTGACACATGACTGTCACATGTTTTGTAATCCCTAAACCATTTCATATGCATATACAGTATACTAATGTATATAATGTTTTTTTGTATATTGTGTAACAACATACAAGATTAGAAATAATGATATTAAAATCATTTGGAGAACAAAATAATTATAATTTATTTTTGATAAAAGCGTCAATACATAATTTTCTTTTAAATATAAATTTATGTTGCAAAAGTTTAGAAATGCAAATTATCATACAAAGAAAAGTTTTTTCTAAACATCACTGTTTACACGTGAAGTTACAAACTAGTCGTAAATTATATACTACGTGTTATATGGAAATATCAGTTATATGTGTGACACAGAGTTTATTTATGTGTGACTCTTTAAGAGTGGCTATCTTTCTTTACTTGCATGACGTAAAAAACAAACGATTCTATATACATAATATTTTAACTGTGCATATACACCTACATTGTATTTCAACAATTAAGTCAGTCAATTGTTTGTTTTCCCTTTGTTTTAATTTAATTCCACTCATAAAACAGCATATGTTTGCACAAATTTTCCCGTGTTTTCATTTTTTCCTGAAATCTCAAGATTGTTGTACTACTTTGAGCGCTAAAAAATTTTCCATAAAACAGTTTTCGTAAAGTAATTAAATGTAACTATAGTGAAACTTTATGAGCATTATAATTAAACACATCGTATAATAAAAATGAAAGTAGAAATTAGATATAAAATAAATAAACATAATAGTAATAGTTAAACGATGATAACAAATAATTTGATAATATCAATATCAATTTTATACATATCATGTTTGCATGCATACCAGAATCAGTGACAAATAAAAATAATGAACTTTTACCATGAATAATAATGCACGGGATGTCTCAGAAATCCGCAATCATCTTTTAATTAGATAGTCAAATACAAAAAAATATTTCAAAATTGCTCGTATCAAAATGGGCCTCCATAGTTGATGTCTTGGATGGGACCTTGATCTCTGAGCTCACTTAGAGGTTAACCCGTTCTCGTTATTGGTTAACTAATATCACTTTAAATTTAAAAGTTATTTTATAAAAAAAATCCCATTTTTTGGAAATTTCAGAAAGAACGATCGTTGAAATTCAAAAGAAATTCAATCCCTATTCAATTAGGGAACAGTTTTGACATTCCAAGAAATTTTCATAAATAGTTTGAATATCTGCTGAATCTATTCATAATTCAAGTTGTTTCAATCAAACAAATTTTTTTTTTTTTTTTATGAGAGTAAAATCATTTTTATTTAAAGCGGGTTTTTATCTCATACTAGTACGGAAAACAAGTTGATCTTTAACTAAACCTGAAATTCAAGGACCAATGCAAAGTGCGTAAGAGTTGTCCCCACTTTGATACGAACAATTTTTGCTTGAAACTTTTTTCTGAACTTAACTTATAAGAAATTTCTCATAAAAAAAGGTTGGCTATGAACTTTTACGACATACTGTATTATATTCTTATTTTTAAAAACATTCATACACGGATAAAAATTATCTCTTCCAATAGAGAATAAAATAATGTTAAATTTAACTTTGATCGTGTTGTAATTTAAAATATTTATTTCGATAATCTAAGATAATAGTTTTTACGATACAAGTGGAATAAGAGCATTAGTAACGTACGCAAAATTTGCACAAATAGTACAAGTAGAAAAATCGTAGAAGTACCGATTTACACATGTATATTGCACAAAACTTTATCCACGCCATTAAAATTTGAAAGAAAAAGGGATCGTTATACCCCGTATGTATCCCGTAAATGTATATCAAAGTATTAGTCCCTAGTTTGTAACGCTTAAAAATGATGATACGAACTATATTTTGATATAGTTGTTCATAAAGTCAGGTAATAAGTCTATTTCCGTTTGTGTTGATAATTCAAGAACGTAAAAAAAGAGTTTGATTTTGTAAATGGGCAACATAGGTCTTGGATCCGTAGGACCCATCTTGTAAACCGTTTGAGATAGAACAAAGATTTAAATGTAAAAAACATTTCTTATAAAAAAATAAAGAACTTTTGTTTGAAATAGTTTTTCCGTAAACATCATTGTTTACCCGTTAAGGGTCAGGACCCAAATCAGGACAAAATTTTGGTATACATTTTCTCTAAAACTGTAACAGATAGGGAGTTCAAAATTTGCAGGTAGCTTCAACTAGTGGTCTTAAAGATTCTAGGAAAATAAAATCTAGAAAAAAAAGGGATTTCGATCGCCATAATTGTATTGGTTTTTTAAACTTTTATAATTTATTAAAAATAATGAAAACACTGACGTTTTTGCTTAGAACACATCTCATTCGACATTTTTCGGTGGTTGACTACTTTTAGGACACTGTCTATTATTCAGAAGAATCTGTTTCGTTCTGAATTTGGAGAGGAGTTTCCGATGAATAAAACATTACAAAAAACAAATATCTAAATGACATTGACAGATTTATAAACTTAACTGCTTAGATAATGATCAATATTATGTTAAATTAAATATTAAATCGGCTTATGAGTTTAAATAACAACCAATTATAATACATAATAAGAATTATAATCATTGAATTTTATACTACAACAACATTTTAAAAGGAAATGTCCTTCCTGAATATCTTGTTTTAAAATATACACAAAGACTTTTATAATAAAAAATCATTATCGAATGCATCGTTGCTTGTTTTTTTAGTTGTTTAATGCACACGCGTTACGTTGTCGGCGGCGAATTTCCTTCTCAATTAAAATAAACTATTTGTATATGGAACATGAGGATATTATACTATTTTGGCATTCTATCGGTCATCATTTGTACACCCTTTGAATAAAATTATAATTTCGAAGTTTTTTTTGGTATTTCCAAGGCCAAGATATAATATCATTGTATAATCCATTTTTCGTTTAGCTAATGTGGAATTCGTTAATCGTTAAGTTTAAAAAATGAACAATTGAATCAGTTAATTGTTGAAATACCATGCATAGAAAGTGCTCATTACTCTGTCATATTACATAAACATACATGTCACACTTATATAACTGATATTCCCATATAATATAAACTATACGATTTGCGCTCTCACAGGTAAACAGTGATGGTCACAAAGAAATGTTTCAAACAAAAGTTGTTTATTTTTGAATAAGAAACATTTTTTACATTTAAACTTTGGTTTATCTCTAACGGTTTATAAGATGGGTCTTACGGTTCCAAGACCCAATTGACCTATGATGCTCATTTACCAACTCACTATTTACGCCCTAAGCACGCTTTAAAAATTTCAGCTTGATATCTCTTTTCGTTTTTTAGTTATCGTTATGACGGGCGGGCAGAAGACAGACGACAACCGGAAATGGACTAATTAGGTGATATTATGACCACCTATCGAGATATTTCCATAAAATTTTATGGAAATATCTCGAAATGAAAACCAATACGACTAAGAATTGCACCTGGAACTAGACGAGAAAAACAGAGCTTTCTAAAGATGATAATAAATTTCATAAAAGAGGTACGACACGTATGATGCGCCAGGATATAGTTTTTATCGCTTACAAATAGCTTTGAACTTTTTCTTCTTCAAACACACTTCTCTGCCCTAGTAGCGAACAAACAGGCCCATTATAAGTTACATGCCTGTAAATGTTGGGTATTTTTAACAAAACAAAAAATATTGCGGTTTGTTTTCGCTTGGTATATCAGAAAGATTATTGTTAAGAGTGGATTCACTTGGTTAACGTAGTTCTTGCGTTACGTTATTTACTAAGTATATCCAGCCAACAATATACCTACTTTTTATTTATTTTTTACTTACTAATAATATTATTATACTTGTTTACTATTTTGTTTACATATATCGATAGTTTACATTTAGAAGTAGTATTCAGTGTTGTGCGCATTGCAATTTCACTATTCTATAGTAAACTAAGATTGAAAGGAATAGATTACAGTTTATATTGTGTTTTGTTATGAACTGGTGTATTATGTGAACAAAGGATATTTTCACAATTGATCGTGTATCACTTTAATTAAGTCTTTAAGCGTTATATCAGGAAAAATATACAGTTTAACCTATATAACTGTCACTAGAAAATTGAACTATCCGTCAGATTGTGAACGGGATACCAAAAACTACTGCAACTTGCGCTTTCTCAACCGCTTTTAACAAAGCCAACTAACTGTGCTGGGTTGTATTAATATAGGTCGATTTAGCACAAATTGGAGAAAGGGAGTTTGTTCCTTTTATGAAAGATAAATTATCTCTCTTAGTATGTGGTTTGTAATCTGACGGAAGGTACAATCTTACGGTGACATAAATAAATAATTCAGTTTGAAATTGAAACTCATTTACAAAAGGACTTATTTAACATTAGAGGAGACTTTTTGATTCCCATCTAAACCAATAATCCATCCATGTTTACGGCTAATAATCTATTATTTACCTCTTCGGGAAACTCAATCACGTACACTAATTATAACCTTCTTCAGGACGATGTGGAATAAGTTAAAGCCTACAAGAAAATTCCAAAAACTAAAATTTAAAAAAAAAACCTCCATTCTCCCAAATCTTAGAAACAACCCCAAACTACCATTTTTACTTATAAATATGCTAGAATATTTTTTGCGTTGCTTCGAAATATAAGCATCTTCGTACGCGGAATCTATGTCGAAAGCCATTTCGGGTAGCAAAGCGATTACATACATACAAAGATGCAGATCTGCATCCATGCAGATCGGGACACCCTGAAATTTGGTTGTTTGTTAGGATTAAAGAAACTACAGGATAAAAATAACATGGAGTATATAGAAAACAAGATTATTAATTCTAACAAAATGTACAATTGTACAATGGACTCTAGATTAAATAATGAATTTCATTTCAGTCTAATTTTGGCGTGGTATCAAGTCTAATCTTACATTTTTATGGGTAATATGGCCAATTCGACATGAAGATTATCCCCTATGGTACAATTTGAATATTTATTTTGATCCTGAATCATTCTGTACCTTGTTTTATGCGGTAGACAGACATTTGTTTGTACTACACTACATATACAATCCAAGCAACATTGTATTAAATATACTACAGGTACTTGGAGTTGTATTTCCTTTTAATTTCTTACAAGACAAGAAGTAATTTCCTTCGAACATAACACTATTGTTGTATTTTTAAAGGAATTAATTATCAACTGGTATTAGTGATGTAACAAATATAGTAATATAAAGTAATAAGTTTTTTATACTATGCGAATATCCAGATAAAAAGGTAAAAGTACATCAAATTGAAATTAAAAAGAGTAGTTTGTACAACTAGTGTAGAAAATGAGAGTATACTGATGAGTTGTACTTACTCTAACCAGATATATGCATGTGTGAATGTATCAACTTACGAGGTGAGTTTAATTTGTGCAGGATTTATACACATTAGCTTTCGTAATATCCACTTCGGGGGTTTGATTTGAGAGAATCACCAGTGCACCAGAAAATTTTTTTTTCCCATATTGCCGAAAATATAGAGTTACATTCTATATCAAACAGCAGCGGGTGGCATAAAGGGTGTGTTAAAAATTCGGGAATTTTTTTAATTTTATCGTTTTACAAACTGCGATTGTTTTTGGCAACTTCAAATTTAAGGAGTGCCAAGTTCCCAAGATTAAAGAATTTGCAAAGCTTCATATCACCTCCAAATTGAGCTAGAGGATTGGAAATTGGACGCGAGTTTAGTTAGTGTCAAAAGAGTGGCTTCAGGGTTATTAACTTCTCAGCACTTCCACTTTCTAAATTTTATCGTGTAATGAAGTATAATGTTTCTTTTCAGGAGTTTTTTTGTTTTCTTTACGGCGGTATTTCATTGAAAGGACCATTGGATTATGAATTTGATTTTGGACAGATGAGCATAAAAATTTACCTTACAAAAATTTAATGAAAGTACATCACCTAGAAATATTACAGTAGGGACGAAATTTATTTGTATATTAAAAGAATATATTATAATCGTTGTTTATAAATTATGTCTCTGAAGCTGACAGAATTTTAATTATTAAAATTATTTCGAAACTTGTACTTTCTAACTCTACAATAAGAACTACGATAAGAAAATTTAGGATCGTAATTTTTAACATGATATATTGTTTTGAACTTCTCAATCCAATATTTTATTATTGAAAAACTTCTATGTCAGAATAGACATAAGGTCTGAGTACAGACAGAGTCACTCGTCAGAGATGTCAAGTGTTCAATTAGTTCATTAAAAATTGCCATGTATCCTTCAATGGAAACGTTTAATAAGTAAATCAAGTAAATATATTTACGTTTCTATTTCTTCTGCTATTCTGCTTAAATTTGTTTATTTAAAATTAATTTCTAATTAATATTTCATTCTATTCTAATTAATATGACGCGTAAAGAGTCCAGTGAGATCATAATGAATGGGAAACTAGCCGACAGTAACACTTTAAGTAAGTTGGTATCTTACCAGTGGAAAAGTGAAAAAAAAATTTATAATGGATTCGAATGAAATTTCAGCATACATTTTAAAATAGAACATTTTATTCATTTAGTTTTGATAATCGTACCTACTAGTGAAAAATACTTACTTTGTAATTCTATAGTTTCAGATTGTTAGCATTGATAGTGTAGTCTAACTTAACGGACATAAAATGTTATATGTAATATAAATTTTAATTATGGACGTGATGGTAGATTCCGTATTGATAATAATGACTTTGAAGTAAAAATTTTAAAATGAGATTACATACTATAGGAAAGATGAATCTATAAGAAAGTTACTCCCCAAATAGAAATAAAACATTTGACGTCTTTATTTTTTTTGGTATCCACACGGAGAAAACGAGGTCATATATTTATGAACAGCTCATTACATACTATATTATATGTCAATTTCCCTGATCCACAGTTTTTCCTCTACGATGACAAAAAATAATCAATATCAGGGAATAATTACTACTTATATTCCTTTACTGCAATCCATGACATGTTAACCTAGTAGAAATTTATACTTCAACGTATGATTTATTTATTACAGTTAGGCTAGGTTAGGTTATATTAGCTGTCCACGAAGGGCACACTTAGGCTATAGAGCCCATTGTGATACCACATATGTGTTCTACCACCTTTCCGCTGATAATTTCATTTATCAGCTCCTCAATTTCAGTGGCTGGGTGTACCTTCTTCATGCATAAATCATGCACTACACCAGCTCAACACAACCATTAATTAAATTAATTTTGTTTCGACGGCGGGAATAGAGCCCTCTACCCTAAGCATACCCCGACGGAATTGGTTACGCCTTAACCAACTGTGCTAATAGGGATGGTCATTTTTGACATCTACTAGACAGGATCGAAGAACATTTGAAGCAATAACTCCATTTTCTTCAGCCATTCGTTAAAAAATGGATTATCATAATATGGGATGTCGCAATATTTAGCACATTTGTTTAGCAATCGCTCTGTAAAATATCACCTTAAGGTGGCCATAGAAACGAAATTCTTCGTTTTCGAAAAGATTTTACAACATTGTGTTGCCAATCACATCTTTTCACAATAAATTTTAGAAAAAAAGTATTTGCCATAAATGGTCGTAAGAAAAAAGCGCATCATGTCAACCAATGGCTTAATAATGATTTATAGAACCAAATATATTTAGAACCACTATTGAATTAACGTTACAAACACTTGACTGCATTTTTGTTTCATTTTGTTGAAAAATACGCTACGCATAATTTATTTATGTGATACTAATAAATTTGTTTCCTATTTATTGGTTTTATGTGTAAATAAAATATATTATATGAGAGCCCATATACATGAAATAAGAGTGAGAAAGAAAGACTGTTGAAAAATACAAAAAAAAAAAACAAAAACAAATACAACCATTCTGGATATAAAAAAGACTATGATGTTATTTAACACACATAAAATTTATTAGATGGATCAAATATAAATTTGTTAAATGCTGAAAAATGTTTTATCGAAAAAATTAAACTTTGGTGTATGTTATATGTGGTAGTTATAACTACCTATAAAATTGGTTGTAAATTTTCTTTTTTTATGTTGAGCAAAAGTCTATAATATAAGCCAGGCGGTTATCAAAGTCACAATATTTTTAGAGTATATCATATATGTTACCGATCTTTTAATCGATTTTTGTTTTTATGAATAAAGTACATTTAATTCTGTTATTGTCACTCTATTAATAATCATTTAAGGATCGGGATATAAAGTTAAGAGATTAAGTCTTGGTAAAAAACGACGGATTGGACGATATCTTTGACTGTATTATAATCTCGACACAACCATCTCGCTTTAATTTTTGCTTTATATCTCCTTGACTAAAATAGTCTATGTAAATAAAAAAACTTTTAACAAAAAGAAAACTAACTGACTTCAAAAGAAAAACTTTTCAAAAAAAATTAATATGCACTAAAAAGTTAATAAAATATCGATAATATAATGTAGTTAAAATTATTGTTATTTTTGGAGTCGTTAAGTTATTATTAAGCTGCTCCATCGACACTGAAATTCTGTTAGTAGCTGCCGGTCTATTATGACCTAATGTAGATTTTTTTGCACTAACTTGTTTTAGAGCTGGACTATAATAAAAAGTGTGTTAATCTTGTCAATCAATTAAAATGTTTGAAATCTCCTGTCAAAGCCATTTAAAATTCATTGAGGTAATTTTTTTTTATTTCACATATTTAATTGCATTTTTTCTTTGATGATAGCCGTTCAGAAATAAAAAATACGAACACACTTGAAAAATATTAGAGATGGAAACTTAATTTGTTTGTAAATATACAACGAAAAGAGATCATTCATTATGTTTAGTTTGTGGTGGTTGATGAACGTATTGGTCGAAAATCAATCTACTTACATTTCACTACTTATGTACTGCATTTAGAACATTAAATTTAATCTTTTAAGTATGTTCTTCATTTATCAAGAATATTTCTTTAAAAATTATAACTAGCATTATATTTCTAAATGCTAACAAGTTTCACTGGAAATGAATATCAAAAATCAACTAGCTGGAAAACCAAAAAATATAAAAACTATTTACGATATAGTGTGTTGATTTCTTTCAGGTTAATTTCAACTAGTGGTTTTATGAAACATTCTAGAAAACAAAAATTTTTTTCCAAATTCCAGGGGCGATCCTTGAGAGGTCGATTTTTTTTACAAAGTGTTTACAACCTTATAAACAACTATGGAAAATTTCAAAGATGCATTAATTTTATCGTTTTAGATATTTAGTTTAATTTTAGTATATTACTAATGCTAATATTAATTTATGTTCATTATAGGTAAATCAAATCATTGTCTACCATTATTATAATAAATATATGTCAATTGTAGGCAAATTAAATCATTATTCAAACCATTCAGTCAAATAATTACATCAACATAAATGAAAATTGAAATCAGAATAAATAAAGAATGTAAAATAAAATAAGCATTCACTTCGAAGTATATTACAACCCTCGAGAATGTGGGATTTTCTGGCGTGTGTGATATAAAGATATAAAAGTTTCATCACACACGCCAGTTTTTCTGGCAAAGTTTTTCTGGCTGTTCTGAAGTAGTATTTAGGTACAGAGGCACAAAACTTGCCCGACATATTTTTATGCACGATTTTTCATCGCCAATATTTTTCGAGCAACAGTTGCTTGCTTCTTTATAAACAATAACGTTGCAATTTAAATTTTCCTCTATCTGTTACCAGTAACGAAGCGAACCCTGGTTGGGTAAGGTGTAACCAATTCCATTCGATGTATATCTAGGGTAGCGGGTTTGATTCCCGCCTTCAAAACAAAGATTCATTTTACTAATAGTTGTGACGGACTGGTGTAGTGTATGAAAAATGTATGAAGGAGGTGCATTCCGCCTCTCAAAATGATTGAGGAGCTGATAAATGAAATCATAAACGGAAAATGAGGTAAAACACATATACGGTATCACAATGAGCACTATAGCCTAAGTGTGTCCTTCGTGGACACCCAATATTACCTGGTTAGGTTATATTGACCTAACTTAACGTTACGAACATGGGCTATTGTTTTAAATTTTTCGTTATGTAACTTCTACCGCATAAAATTTCGGATAAGGCACTATCTCTAGTAAAAGTACAGACTATATTATGCTATTCCATTTAAAATCGCCTGATCTATAAGTATAAAATACTTGAGATAATATATACTATATATATACAATGGTAAATCCATCACTAAATTGATTGTACGATTTGTTAAAAAAAAAGTAACATATATATGTATACATATCACACAAATTTAACACGACCCCTTCACTGTAATTGAAGTGGAAGACAACAAATTTTTATTAACCTAAAAAATGTTTAAAAGAACAAACTTTGTAACCGTATCCTACATAGATAGGTACACCTAAATATATATATTTAGTTAGTAGTATTATATAGATGATAACATCATTGGATGAGTGATTTGTAAATTGTTGTTGCTTTCATTTATTTTACTAGTCGAAGTATTATACGGTAAGCTTCGTTGCGCTCGACTACGATACAATGTTAGTCTACTATACTCTCGTTTTAGTTCATTGAGCTATATCTGTGATGTCTGTGAATTGTATGTATACTATCTGGTAACGAAAATGAATCAACATTAGTAATGAAATATCTCTTAATTTTCATAAACACACTGAAAAAAAATTAAAATAATGACAGCTTCATCTCGAAGTTGGCCGTTTCTTATTGAAATAAAATAAAAATACTTTCAAACAATTTTCTAATGATTGAAACAAGTTCAGCTTAATATTTGTATTTACAATAAAATAGATTGAATTTAAAATATGAGTTCATTGATACAAAATCACCGAAGTTAAATAAACAAAATCACTACTGCTATGAAAAAGATTGATTTTAGTTTAAAGTCATGCATTTTATTGATGGAAAATAAAATTGTAATTAGTTGAAATATATGACCGTGTAATAATATACAAGTTAAAATAACATACCTTTACGTTTGCTTTAAATTTAGAATTAGGTTAGTACGAAAACATATCTATAATGTCTAGTCCATATGTGATTGAGGCAACCGCACGAATATTGTTGTTACTAATAGACAGAATTTGAAATAAACTAATAATTGGTCAATTTTGTAATATATAGGATATTTTTGTACCTTTAAAGCAACTTGATGGCTCTGTTGGTACAGCAGTGGACTTAAAACATTAAAATTTATAGTAAGCCATATGGTGCTTGTTCAAATTCGACTTGAAGTATTCTAAATTTTTTTATAAATAAACCTTTAATTTTTTTGTCTGCTCATGAAGTTGTGACAATCACACCAGTGTTTTGCTATAATATTTATATGGTAAGTGGTAGAACCAATAAAAAAAATATTGTTTAAAACTATATTGTATTTAAAAACAACATTATTTGAAAATATTCATATAAAAGTTGACACAAACTCATGCGTTTGTGTCGACTTCGCCACTCAACCCCCTAAGGTAGTTAAATCACATTTGTGGCCCCATTCGCCATATTTGATCTCGCTATGATGTTGAGACAACCTCATATCGGTTGATATTAAGAATTTTTTTTCAGTGGAAAAAAGTCAACATCGATGAATGACCACTTGCTAATTTTTCTGGGTAAAGATGTTCTTATCGTATTTTCTATGTTGTTCAGTATATTCGAATGTAGTTTCCTATGTACCATCTTCATGTTCTACTACAGATAATAATAACATTCATTGATTTAACAACATTTTGAATTCGATATCTGAATGAATAAATTGTATTAATATAAATTTATTGAGCATATTTCCTTTTATATTCCAATCCCAAATAATCAAGCATGTCAATTTTACCAACCATTTACTTTTATGTATCTGGTCATGAATATTCAATGTAAACCAATACAATATATATTTTTACACTATGTTCCAGAAGTCCATATCCATCCTTTCATATAACTTAGTTTAAGGATAAGCTTAGTCTAGGTTAGGTAACTGATAAAAGATAACTTTTAATTAGAAAGTTTTTTCATATAACTACAATTTTTTGTCGGAAAATTTTGTTTATCAGTAAAAAGATTCACGAGAAATTAATAAAAAAGGGGTGAACCATTCAAGGCCTTTTAAAATCTTTTAAGGCTAAATCTTGTTTGAAACATTTATCTGTGGCTGGCTTATTTGATATATTTCTCATTACAGGATGGTTACGGACTTCTGAGTCAAACTTTATAATATACTTTTGTCTTTTCCATTTCTTGAAAGGTATCTTATCTACATATTTGACTCTGTGTATCTGTTTAGTAAATGATTGGCATTTGCTAGCTCTCTTCTGTCAACGATCAACCTTTTTAAATCATATCTTTTTACAAGATACAATTTTTATTTTGAATTGTACTTAAAAGAGCACTCGTTTAGTTTACGCAGCTCCAGTTTTTCGAAGATATCGCAATATTTGGATCGATTTTAGGCCGTATCTCAAAAACTATTTGACCAGTCAAGAAATGTACCCGATTTTTGTACTTTTTGGGTCAAAATTACCTTACATACTGAGTTTTATCGAAATTGGAGATAAAAAAATTTTTCGATTTTTGCAATTTTTTTAAGGGGTACCCCTTCAAAAAAATCGAGAAAATCGCAAAAAAATTTTGTTATGGAATTTGATGAAACTCAGTGGATGGGGTAATTTTGGTCCAAAAATTATAAAAAGCAGGTTAGTTTAATGATTGGAGGCAGAGTTTCTGAGATATCGCAATATTTGGATCGATTTTAGGCCGTATCTCAAAAACTATTTGACCAATCAACAAATGTACCCGATTTTTGTACTTTTTGGGTCAAAATTACCTTATATACTGAGTTTTATCGAAATTGGAGATAAAAACATTTTTCGTTTTTTTGCAATTTTTTTAAGGGGTCCCTTCAAAAAAATCGAGACAATCGGGAAAAAAATTAAAATCTATAAAATTGTTAACAAAAGGGAGGATAAGTGAGGGCTGTAACGTGATAGGTTTTGTTTTAAAAAGGAGAAATTTCTCAGCAAAGCGGGCGGGTATCTGCTAGTTTTATCCATATATGGTACTTAATACAATTTACCTAATAATCTTGTACAATATAAAAAATGTGTAAATGGTAATAGTTCTTGATTTTAAGGTTTTGGAATTATAATTTTAACCTAATAAAAATGTATTGAATACTTTAAATGAGCAGCAAATATTTTATCTTAGTACCAATTTGTCAAAATTAGGTGTTAGCACTGTCAAAGTTTTGGTGGCGTCTTATGGTAAGTAAGTATGGTAAGTTTTATGATAGCAGCAAAGAAATCCAAAGAAGTTTGATTGTGTAAACACTTCATTGTTACACCTTTATCGCACTATCTAATATAAAGTAAACTTAATTTAAAATTTTTCCTAATATCTTTTCTTAACGAAACAAGTAAATAAGCATTGTTAATGTCCATAAAAAATGTTGATGAACCTGTTCTTTCATTAATTCATTCCTTAAATATGCTGTTCCCGTTTTTTTCCAGATTCGTAATATTCAAGCAATTTATATACAGTTTTTCTTGTTTTATTTGTTGTATTTATGTGATGATCTCATAAATAAAAAGGTTTATTGTTGTAAACTATTAAACGAATGATAAATTAAAGTAGACAATAATGCATTTTAATATAAATTTTATGCAAACAAGACTAAAGCTACACTAATTTCACAAAATGTTATATTCAAACATTTTGTTGTGCCATCTACATATAAACTTTATAAACATAAAAAGGAATTAACAAAATGTATTATATTATACGCGAACGCGACTGAGAATGATGAGTGAGGCACACGAATGAAGCAAGCAAGTGTTGTTGTTATGATACATATAATGGAGAGTGTTGCACCTTGGAACACAACTTACATTTATGTGTAATCCGTGATTATCAAATATGATTCATGGTACAAGACCATAATATACCATGGGTCACATGCTAATATACCTTAATTCACCATTAAAAACACAAGGTTTTTTTATCCGCTTGTCTGGGAGTTCAGTAACCGACACTGTTGCTTTTTTTATTGAATCGTGGTGAATACGACATCATTTTTTCCACGTTTATACGAACCACTCATATCACCCACGCGTTCTAACCTGTAACAAAAGAACAAAATAACTTTAATATTTAGTTCAACAATCATTAATTAGTGTGTACAGTACGTTGTACAGATCCAAGGTACATGTACAAGATTATTCAAGGTACATCATATTGCGTTATTTTAAATTATACCTCCCCCCACTATTCATTAAGTTTAAAGTTAAAATGCAGCAACCCTAAACTCGCATTTAAACATGTCTAAGAACATTATTCATTAAATTTCCTTTTTCTTTATAGCCTTTTCCATTGAACCATTTTGGAAAATCATCGCCAATTTTTAGTTTTTTCGGGTACGGAATCCTTAATACTCACTTGAAACATAAATAAGAACACTCTCCATTAAATGACCTTTCAAACAATTCAAAAAAATCAAAATCGGTTCATTCGCTTAGGCGCTACGATTCCACAGACAGACAGACACACACATATAGCGTTTAAATTTATAATACCCCCTTTTTTTGGTTCGTACATGTAATATTTGTCACTTCAGTTTGTCAGGATAGCTTACTTTTAAATAAGTTAACAGCAAAATAAATATTTTTTACTGTTTGCGCTAGAAATTTGATTTTATTTAAATTGAAAATGAAAGAACGTGGACAGGCATTCTCTCAGTTATCTGGCTTTTCATAAGTAAACGTTATCTTCACATACTTATTGTCTCAGAGGTAGCACAGTATTTCAAGGAACGGAAGAGTGATATTAGGTACCATAATTTACCATATATATTCGTAAATAAATTCTGTTTGCCACTTAAAAACTAGTTTACTGATTGTATGTTGTTGATGAATGTTTAAAATTTTAATTAATTCTCTGTAAAAATATGTATATAGGATGTTGAAGGCGTTAATGTGATTATGCCGTAATGTGAAGAGATATATTTTCCTACTCCTTTGATGATAATTTTCATGGTAGAAATTTCTATATACTTATTAAGTAGAAAAAATTTAATGTATATTCTTTGTTACATAATTTGTTGGTATCAAGTACCAAATAATTAACAACTTAGAAGCTATTCTTGAAAATAACACTACAAAAGTATGTACTAATTTATTTTAATTGTGTTAGTATTATAAAAGGCCTTTTTAGGAAAGTTTCTAAAAACGTTTCTCTAGCTTTGCTAGTAGGTGATGAAAATTAAAAATTATGTCATAAAAGTAGGTTCTTTTAGCCAATTTCATGCATCCGCAATTTCTCTTATCATGACATGTCATGTTACTCCTTTCAGTTATCTTTTGTTTGTTCAAGTATCAGACAAAAATTGCTGCTCCGATTTTAATGAAATATTTCTTGTTAATGTCCAAAAACTTTCACATTTTCCTTTTTAAATGCTTATTATTCGACTTAAAAACTGATATATATTACAACACGCTACAATGACGGAATGTACATATAGTAATAAAATCACTTTTTTTTCAACAAAATGCAATCAATATAATAAAGTTCTTGTTTCAAATTGTTCCTTTAAAAGGAGGGTATAATCACAAAGCACATGCAATGTTGAAGGCTGTTAAGAATAGTTATTTTCTTCATCTGAGAAGTCGATGTTGTAGCGTCGTCGCACTCACATGAACACAATTGCCTTAAAAGCTCTTCTGTAGAAATTTTAAACATTCTTTGACTGGCGCGAAGCTTCATAATTTTTCTTCTTAAATATTTATCGTAGCAAAAAAACTTCCAGATAAGAATGCTTAAAGTTACAATTGAATTTCAAGCACTGTGATTATACCTTTAACTATATCGATTTGGATATTGTAGGTATTCATATTCCACCTGCCCTGGCTCTTATTTTTCGAAAATCCTGTTAATTTTCCCAATTTTCATTTTTCACGCCATCAGGTAAAAATACTCTCCCATTTAAAAGTGCTCTCTGATTCCACTCGAACAAATATAGTTGCATACATACATTGAGATACTTCGAATCATTGTAGACATTTTATATTGAGCGCCTTAAGCTTTTACAAATAGTTATGTATTAGTGTTTCCTAAAAAAAATATTTTCTACTCTTTTGAACAATAAAAGCTTGTCTTTTTAAAGTAATTTATAAATTTTTTTTAAAACCATGGTTTGATCCATTACACAGAAATATGTTTGACGCCCTCTATTCGCATATAGCATAATAAACAAATGTATTTAATTTAAAAAACATTTCATTTCATTCGATAAAAGCGACACACACTTATGTAAGCACATAAAAAATACACACATATAAAACAAAAGTGTTACCTATTTATTATGAAGCATTTATTTAATGATTATATTTATTAGAGCATACAGAAGTGTGAAATTTATTCTGAGATGTAGGCTACCTAAAACTGTTTTTGAAATGAGCAAAAATGAGAAAAATACTAGCTAGTACATAGTATAAATCATCAACACATTATGTTTTTTATTCACTATACTTTGAAATTACAGTGAGTTAACAGTTTTCAGAGGTCTAATTAATAGTTTTGTTATTGCTATTTGCTAGTAGAAAGAAAAAAGAACTGTCTCGATGCCATTAAAAATAATTAAAAAAGATATCTAGATTTTTCTTCAGAAATTGATTGAGTTTAGTCAAGAGTACAGCTCCTTTTTCATTACTAATTACTGGCAAGAAGCTGGTCAACAAACTATGAGGACCACCAAACTATAATTTTAACCCCTACTAAAAACTATTATAGTCGCTCAATGCGGCTAAAAAAATTTTCACTTCAAAAACGATACACCGTCATTTATAAATTCAATGTAATGTACGTGATTATAGCTAGAGCTACTGGATTATAAATAGTATTTCTTTTCTACCTTACCTTGCCTACAATCACACCACTTGAATATCTGCAAAATGCAATTTTATGCAGCTATAAGAAAATTGTATGTATGGCATATACACGACTAAAAAATAATAATTTTAAAAAAAGATTGCATTTTTATTTTATAAGTTTTAATGTAAAATCATCGTCGAGATGGTGTGAGAAGTGTTTACAAACAGAAAAACGAGAAAAATTCTCGTAATTATGAATAATTCAACACTAGATTTTAATTTTTAATTGTTATGACAGTGTCATAACCATAGCTGTCATTTAATAAACCTTATACCTTATACACTATGCTTATAAATATTACTTTAAATATATATTTTTTCATTTCAATTAGTTATTTATTATTCATTAAAATTTATACTATTATATAATGTTATAAAATTAAATCGTTTAAATTAAACGATTTATTCCTTTCAATTATTTCTAAATTGAAATGCGATTGAGCCATTTTCTGTTGCCAAAATTTTGACCAGAACCACTAGACAATCTTTTTTTTCATCAATAACGAATTTTCGACAGAAATTTGTACTTTTTTAAACGCTTATTTATCGAAAACGGTGATATTTCAGATCCAAAGAATACTTAAAATCGTTCCAAATATATTATGCAATGACTTTCAAATTAAATTTTTACCAGAACTACAATATAATCTTTATTTTGGTCACTAGTTTTCGGTGATAACATTTTATATCTCGAAAATGGTGAGGTATTTTTCAAATACGCTATACGAAAATACAATAGTTTTTTTTTAATGTTAAATACAGAGAATGTGGAGTTCGGGGTACTTCTATCCCACACCGAGAGGGGGAACTCGAAGAAGCAAAAGTTCACACGTAATCAGCACTGCCTGTACATGGTATTTCAACAATTAACTCAGTCAATTGCTTGTTTCTACTTGTTTAATATAGTTTATTTCAAGTACCTACTTTAGATACAAACTTCGTAATGGTGATACATATTTTTGACCTTTTAACAATTTAAGTTTAGTATAAGTTTAGTATAATGTTTAAAATAAGTTTAAATATAATTGCAACACGATGGACGTTGTAATGAATTTATATCTGCAGAACGATTGCAAAAGAGAAGTAACAAATCGAATAAAATTGCATAATTAATTAAACTCAAGTATCGTACTTGTATGAAAATTTAAGTAGTTAATATTTAAAATATTAAATGCTCTAAAATTGTACACAGAAATTGTGTAACAATTTAAAGATTACCGTAAACTATGGATATTCAAATTCACACTGCAGTTACATTTGAATGAAATACACTAGTATAAAATTATACAGTCAAAAATTTTTGTTGATACGAAAAAAAATATTATCCATTTTCGATAGAGAATATAATTTGGATAGATATTATTAATATATTCTCTTGTATTACTAAAATTCTTGTGACAGCATATAAAAGGCAAGAAATCTGACCGTTAATTAAATGTTGAAAAAACACTATAGATTCCGAAATATGAAGATGATAAGAAGTCGCAAAAACATTTATTATATTATACCCTGTACATATGAAGTATTTACCAAATTATATTGATTTTTTTATAGTTTTCCATTGTGTTTCCGCGAGGAAGCACGTTCCTGCAAAATTTTGGTAACTTTTATCTCCAAAACTATAAAAGATAGACAGTTGAAAATTTGTACGCAGCGTCAACGAGCGTGTCTTGTTAAAGATATTTGAAAAAAAAATTTTTTTTGCAAGATATTTAGAAAAATTTTTTTTAAGTTAAAGCAAATGGGTTGACCTTTTAAACTTTTCTAATTTATTAAACATAATGGAGACGATGATATTCAACACTGTCTATACAGGATATTTCCAGAATTAACTCAGTCAATTGTCACTTGTTTTTAAGGTAGTTCTTCAAAAAGTGATTAAAGGATCATACTTGAGACTTCTGAATTTTATTTATAAACTCTGTTAGAACTTGAATAATTAGACGAAAATCATTTTCGATATACCATTGAAGCCTAAATATTTAGAGAAAAAAAATCACTTGTTGAGGACATTACACACAAATGTATGCAATTTCATCGCTTTAAATATATTTTATGGAAAAAACTGATATATTTTGCTTCAGTTCATTTGAGAAACTGATGAAATATTTCGTTTCAGGTGATGAAATACCTCTCCGCTTTTTTTTACTGCTATTCACTAACTTTACTGCACTCAGTTTTCGTTCCAGATCCACCTCTTGCTGTTGAAAATTGAAAAAAAACATTTTTTTGATATTATGTAGGTACTACTATTTTCATAGATTGAAATCCACAAATAAAATCTATGAATATATGGTTTACTGTATAAATGTAGTTATTTATACATTTATAGTAAATTACAAATGCTTAACACGTTTATGTGACCAACTTCCTTTAACAATTGCTGCAGAGTAAGCAGTCGACATCGCATCGTCTCTGGCTAGTTGGTTACCTTTTGTTGCTGTCAACGACGAATCACCATACAGAAATATGTGTTGTCGGTGGCGTAAAACTACATGTACGTATAATACGAGGAGTGAGAATATGTTTCAATGTTCCCCAATCTTATAGACACAATGCAATGAGAAATAATAATTTAAAAAAACAATAATTTTTTCCAATTTTCTCGATTTTTTCAAAGGGGTATCTACCCCTTAAAATAATTGCAAAAAATCGAAAAAGCTTTTTATCTCCAATTTCGATAAAACTCTGTATAAAAGGTAATTTTTACCCAAAAAGTACAAAAATCGGATGGATTTTTGACTGGTCGAATAGTTTTTGAGATACGGACTAAAATCGATCCAAATATTGCGATTTCTCAGAAACTCTGCACCCAATCATTAAATTAACCTGATTTAATACTTCTTGGATCAAAATTACCCCATCCACGGAGCCCCATCCACGGAGTCCCATCAAATTCCAAAACAAAATTTTGCGTTTTACTCGATTTTTTATATTGGTTTTCTTTTAGAAATCTTTAAAAATACTTCAAATTTGTATCTTCAGTGGTTTTGCCCTCAACTCTGCTTGCCGGTTTGAACTTTAAGTATATAGCTCTCTTTGATTGCAGTCGTTAATGTTTTCTAAAACCAGTACTTCTGCTTAGCACTCAATTCCGCTTTTATAAAATTCGCCTTTCAATCTTAATTCTAACAGAAAACTTTCATTTTCTCACACGTAATTAATGAAAATATACAACAGCTTAACTCCCAGTAATATGACTACAACACAATGTGGAAATGAACTTTTTTGAAGCATAAAAATGTTATCACGAAATCATGAACGAAGAATATATTTCTTATTTTGTACTTTAATATATACATGTACGGAACAGACGTTAGACAGCAACGATATCCTTTTAGAAATTATATTCTAAAATGCATGTGGTAAGATTAACAATGTCTAAATAATTGAAATACCATTTATTGTCCTTTAGAATCATACTTTAAACTAAAAAGGATTGGTATTTGAATATTAAAAGAGGAATATTTAAGTATCAAACACACTTAAACATCTAAAATATTCTACAAGAAAATTTCCTTCAAATATTCTGTTTTGAATAAAATAATTTAAAAAGTTGTTAAGTGTAGTTTAAGCAATACTGTTAGGATCCCATGTCTAGATATAAATAACTGGATGCAATTTCATTAAATTGACAAGTGGATTCGAAGTTTCATTTTATACTTCAAAGAATGAATACTTTGTATTTTATTTATCTCTGTTATTTGTTGTCTCGTTTATGCAGATTTGATATGTATTTCGTGATACATAAAAATGCTGAACAACTCTGATTAGATACTACCGTTTTCCTTTGCTATGAAAAGTTTACTTTCACAAAAGAAAGAAAATAATTGTAAATTTTCACAATAATTATAAAATGAAACTTGAAATTTAAGATATGGTTGTCCCTATCCCTGACTTCATCACACAATCCGTTATTTTAAGAAATAACGCAAATTTGAAATCATCTCTGCAAGTTTAGATTTTTAGTTTGTTTATGAAATATTTGCCTCGATTATCATGTGTGACTCCTTTATCTTTGGTGTCGTAAAACCACTGTTACTTTTATTGGCTTGGTATGTACCTATGAAAAGGAATCTTTGACCAGTAAAATAAATGCATAAATTTATCATTATTGTTTTTATGATACGGAATACTAAAAACGGGACAAAAGCTATGTCCCAAATTTTTTATATTTATGCGTTACATGAAATAACATAAAATTCAAAATTCTAGTAAAATTTAACTGTTAAAATAAACCGGAAACTATTTATAATTTTCACCATTTAAATTTTCTTGAAAAATGTGTGTTAAAATGAAAAGCTATTTATCACTAACTTTTACATAAACTATGTATATATACTTCTCTACGACGCTAGTTAACTTACTATTTCAATGTTTCACCCACTTGCATATTAATTTATCAATACCGTATTATTTCTTTTATAGACTTTGCAATACTGTTTAAAAACATCAGGGTTTAAGTTTATATTGTAAATAAAGAAGGTAATGTTTCGAATTTTCGTCCGAATCAGGGAGTTATAAGGATCAAGGCAAGTATAAAGTATTTAGAAATGATTACCTACTGCAGTTTTAAGAAAAAGATATATTCACGCTCTTAAGGTTGCTATAGGATTGCTAGAATGTTAAGGATAAATGTTTCCCAGTAGCTTTTAAAATTAACTTCTTTATTTTCTCACTACTCTAAGAAAACTTTTTGTAGGAGCCATACTTCATGCTTTTTTCGATGTATGTCAGGGGCAGATCCACTCATATGGGCATGATGGGCATGCACATCACTTAAATAGACTAATGATTTAATAAAATTAAAAAAACAAAAAAAAACAATGACTCGCTTCGAAAAGTTAGGCTATTGTTCCTAATTTTATACCAAACCTCCCAGTAGTGATGTGCAAACAAACACACAGTTACTTTTTTTAATTTTTGTGAGCAAACAAACTAATATCTTTTTTTCAAACTATCGTCTTTGCACACGTGGGCAAATATAGTGTACAAAATCTAGGGCCTCATATATTTTGTAAACATTTTCTTTGTAAGAATGTCCTAGATCGATCATGAGCGAGTTCATACTCCGAATCGCATTTGACCGACTTTCGGGTGGTTGTGCCGTGCCCTGTACCTTCTTTGAGGTCTGGATTCGCATGTGATGTATGTTCTTACTGTTTCGTTTCATATCTATAAGTGATCTTCCATATGGTTCCGTATGTTTCTCTTTGTGTGTCCTGTAAATATGTGTTAGCACGTGACATTTATTAAACATACGGTTTTCTTAACACAGAATATTAACATTTGAATAAACATAGCATCAGCATATGCTAAATTTAATACTGCATGGACAATGTAATGATTAAAATGAATAAGTCTATGAAATACCTTCCACTAGCATATGCTCAGTAGTGCAGGTTTCAATTATTATGATAGTGAATATTGGTGCATCAAATATGTTATGTATATATTTAAGATGCCTAAGGCGTTGTTGTCCATCTTCTTTGCCTGCTGCTGCTGTTATATAAGAAGCCAATAGGTCGGTAGGTAGGATAGGTAAGCAAGCAATAAAAGACATAACGTAAGCAAACAAAACAAAAACCTGCTTATCGTTGCATAGCTTCACGACAACACAAAAACTAAACATACACACACACACACATATTGAATGCAGGCAGACATTCATAATATCCACCGCCTACCCAAACTTATTAGTATGGGTATCACAATAGAAATACTAGTGAATGGAATTTCTGTTAAGTGTTAAGATATTATTAGGATCTTTTTTTGTTGTTTATTGACAATATTTACAGTCAAATAATGTTTAATATACCTGATGCGTATGCAAGAATGAATAAATTCAGGTAAACGATACACTGATACTGTGAGTATTTCAAATATCGAAAGTTAATTAGAATGTATATACATTCTCGAGACTTCTTAACGACACAATTTAAAAAAATTATGAATGATTTTGATAAGAAAGAAAAATTATACCAGTACAATGAAACTAAATATATAAATATCTAAAAGGCAAAAATTGATGCATCTTTGAAATTTTTATTAGATAGTAAAAACTTCGTATCAACAAGTCGACCTCTCAGGGACACGACTGACCCCATTTTGGTGATGGATAATTGGGGGTTTTAATTAGTTTTTTACAAATAAAAAAACAATGTATCAAATTAAAAAAACAGTTCTAGTTTATTTAATTGCTACGACTTTCTATCTTCAAGATTGACCGAGTTTTGCCAATTTTAAAATGGAATTTTTTTGCTCTTTCAATCAAATTAAAAAGAATCCATCTTGTAAACTTATCTTTCACATTTAGTCGAACATGTTTATATGTAGCTTAGTACCAATTAAGAATTTGTGGAGGAAGAAGACATCAGATAAAGTAGTTTTTTGGCAATGATACAAGCTGCAATATCTTATAAACTCTCTGTACAACTATGTTACGCGACAGCTTTGGTGACATTTTTTTAAAGAAAAAGAAAAGACTAAATAAATTTATTGTAATGGATATTTAATGTGATAGATTTGATACTTTTGTTGTAAATTTGAAACAGATAAATGAATGTCTGCAATTAAATTTTAATTAAAACGTACCGCGTCTCGAACACTGTCTACTGTTCTACTTTCAACAATATTATGTGTCAACCTTGAAGTTTTATTTCAAGGTTTATAGTTCTGAGAACGAAGAATACGTACTATTTTATTTAAAAATGGATTTTATAAATCGACTGATCATAGAATACACACATAGTGGCATATTAAGCCTTGTTTTTATTTATTGCTAAAATTTGTCTTAAAATAGTGTGCTAATAGATAACGATGTTTTTATGTACTTAGGTATTAAAAGAACACAAAATATCACTGAAAACTTAAATTTATATTTGGTGGGATACAATTTTGGCAGTCTCATTTGCAATTTCTACCTGCTAAGTGATATTTGCAGCTAATTGGTTGCTTTTGAACAAAGTCATAATTTCATTTGTTACGTAATTCATCCTATTTGCGAAATTCAATACAATCGTGAAACCGTTTTAAAAAAGTGTAAAGTTTAATTTATTTCTTAATAATAGAATTGGGCATTTCATTATTACTCTTCATTGGAAATATAAGCTTTTGTATATTTTCAAATGAATTTACAACTCACTTCCAGTATAAAGAAATAATCTTTCAGTGTGAACAGGGTAAACATTCAATAATTTACGCTATATATATATATTATCCATTGTTTATCATCCGACTAATTCATACAAAAAATATGTAATTTGATAAATTTTTAAAATTGATTTTTCGTTTAGAATTCGGTAAATTTTGTCAAAATATTTATCAATTCAACAATAATTGTAGACATAAATACGCCGCCTTGTCATTTTCACCCCTAAACATTTTATATTAGAAACGGATATACTCATCAACAACGAATAAACGAGTACACCTAAATCAGCAAAAATTCAATTCAAAATTTTTATATGCTTGATATATTTTGATACGAACAAAAAATAGAATTATTTATCTCTTATAAAATTACCAAAAGAAACCCGCCTTTATTTAACATGTTTATTATTATAAAACTAATCTATGAGAGAAAGAGAACCCCCGGATGTTGAAATATATTTAATCGCTCACATAAACAGAAATAATAGGTAAAATAAAATACAGTGGTAGAAAGAATTTCTTCAAATTTTATAAATAAATAAAAATAATATTTGTATTTCTGCCGACAAAACGAATTATTATAATCGTCTTAATGTATTTTTTTAATATATAATTGGATCTAAAGGTTTTTTTTTTGTTACGTCGCAGGTATTTAGATAGTTTAAAAATAGTTTTGACAATCATTATTCAATGAATTTCTTATAAAGGGGACTGCATTGCGGATTGGAAGAAAAATAAATTGCAATCAGTTTGTTTGAATTCTGGGTATCAAAATTATTTCATTGTGATCATTTTATTTGGTTTGTAACCACACACATTATCTTAATGCTGGGGTAATATTCTGCCAGTTTTATGCAGCTGAATTGCAGCTGAAACCGAATATAAACTTCTGTGAAGACTGTGATGTGTATTTTCTCACCAGTTTCATTGATCAGAGCATGAAAAGGAAGAAATACCATCAGAGGTACAAGAGGATAACTTTTTAAACTCGAAATGTTTTTAGATTGGGGTAAAACTTTCCAATTGAAAACATAAAATAAAATTTGTTTAGCCATAGCCGACAGTAACATGATGGTAGTCGAATGCAATCAGGAGAACGATTTGATATGTATTAGACATTTTGCTAAGCGGGGAAGAAATAACCATAGAGAGAAGTCAAAAAGAAAACTTTGTAAGTAGTAAATGTTTCCAATCGAAGAACAAAAGAAGCAAAAAAAGGACAGATTTCGTAAGTACGAAGAAAAATTTAAATAAGGACTTGTTTGTAGATTTCAATAAAATTTTTTACTGGCTATTAGAAAGCATGAAGCGATTTTCAAGTTTTACTGATTTTATTAGCAGTAAAAGACAGTACGCCATTATTTTGTTTACAAAGATAAATATAAAAACGCATTCCACCAAAAACCTACTCAAATAATCATAATATCATTTATTACACAAGAAAAAATATGTGACTTCGAAAAATATGTGTAGGAAGAAAAGCTAAGCTCAGTAGATATCAAATTACAATTAATCTTTCTCGAAGAAGAAGAAGTATAGCTTACTACTTACCTACCTACCGTTTTTAAAGAGAACGATGAGTAGAACAATGTCTGGTGTAACAGTAAAAATTTATTGTCTTTGTTATTTTTCTGTTATATTATTTTGAAATCATTAATATTTTTATCTAGACAACTTACTAGAATATATTTACTTTTTATGTGAACGTTACGTACGCGTACTTTATATACGTGTTAATATAAATCTTAAAATGCAATAGTAAGTCAATCGAATCCAGAATCTATCTGTGTATTATGTGAAACAGTTATTAAGGGGTGGTCTTGTCAATAATGACTTGGTATAAAATTATATTTAATGTCGCACAAATTGTTGTCGATATCACTTTGATATATTATTTCCTTTAACATTTATGTATCCTATCTATATTATATTGCGATTATATTTACTACGGTAAGTATTTGCATTCAATGTATTGGCTTTTGTTAAATGTTTAGCCTGAAAGACGATGATAGTCAGCTCTGCCTAATTATATTCAAGTACAATTTTTAAATCCCGCTATGTGTGTGTGTCTGCGCGGTGTCTGTCTGTGGCATCGTAGCGACTAAGCGGATGAACCGATTTTAATTTTTTTGTTTTCATTTGAAATGTAATTTAACGGAGAGAGCTTAGGGTTTCTGTACCCGAAAAAAACGAAAAAATTGGCGATGATCTTCAAAATCGATTCAGTTTGGAAAAGGCATGTCATATATGTATATAACTATGGAAAGGAATGGTCAAATAAATCTGGCTCAATTCATTTCGAAAAGTGAAATGGTAAAATAATTAGGTAATCCAAAACTATAATTGAAAAAAAACAAAGCTAAAATATTTCAATTTCATTTAAAATATTTCCAAAAATTGGCCCAAAAAATGATGTCTTTGTAGCAAATTGAAAGCAAAAAATGTATTCTTTTCATCTCATTTGCTGTTCCTGTCCATCACTTTGATATTGGTTTTAGAAGGAGTGTTATAAGTTGCCAAAAATCGAAAATCTTGGACGTCTATGCTGCAATAAAAACATGTGCATCTTTACAAATAAAAAAAAAGAAAAGTGAACTTCAGAGATGTTAGAGAGGATTTACTATGATCAGCTATTTTACTATAGTTAGTTGTACTGTTACAAAAAAGTTGTATACCTGGACTCACAAGTTACTTCATAAAGTAGTGTATGTACCACATTTTTTACCTGTGATATCAAAGAAACAGATTAAGGGTATACAATACATCCCCACTGTAAAAATATATTCTTAATAAGGATTCACTACAAAAAAGCTTTCATATAAAATTCACTGACCTATTCAATTTTTGTTAAATTATATTAATGAAAATACAGCTGCAATAATAATTTGGCTTGTTTGGGTTTAAGCAGCAAAACGTTGTGTTGACAATAAAATAATAATCACTGAAGTATACCATTAGAAAAACATTACCATTTACCTAGGTATTTATTGTTTGATTATAGGGTACACCGTAATTGACGTTTTTTGAACCCAGACCACGTGTCCGAAAACGGTCACCTTCGGAGCTACAAGCGTTTGAAACTTTGCATATATCAAACTAAAGTTGTTTGGTTTTAACGAAAAAAAGTTCTGTCTTTTAAAGATTTGCTCTATCGTTATCTGTTTGTGGGAGATACTGCAAAACTTTTAAATAGCTAATGAAGACATTACTTATAGCTCTAATTGTAGCAAATAGTTAGAGACAGAGCAAAAACTTCAAACTTCAAAAATGTATCTCAATGCAGACTACAATTGAAAACCCAACTGATTCGGCGGAAATTCGATATAGTATGCAAATTTTCTATGTAATTCTGAACGGAAGCAGGCATATGTTCCTCACACTAAAATGTTTATTTTGGTGTACCTTTTCACCTACTAGATTATTCACCATTTATTCTGACTCATTCGAGATACTATTTGAGATTGTAGAAAAGTTTTACGCACTACAAAGAGTTATTTCCTAGTTACATAATATTTGAAGAAGACTGAAAGGAGGTTGAATGTGTTCCCGAAGAGAAGCAGATAATAACAAGGGTATTGGAAGAGCTTCAAGATTGAAATTAATGGGAGTGAATTTTACTAATTTCTCGTCTTTGCCATAGTACATTATTGGCATTAAAATTATGAAAAGTGAATAAACCAATATTGATTTTGCTCTGAAAACTATAAATATATGATGTTTTTGTAAAGTTACTTGTCATCAATTAAATATACTAGGAGGATTAAATGCTTAAATTGACTATAATAGTTTTATAATCATGAATATAAATGACCACGGAAATAGATTTCTACTCTATGATACTTTCCTTCTCATACTTTATGATATTTCCAACTAGATCTTGCCATATTGGTTGTATATTGTTTATTTTCAATTTAAACACCACAAATTTTTATAATTTGGTAATGTTTTTCAAATATAATTGATGTTATATTTTATTACAACCTAAACACGAATTGTGAGGCCGAGGATGTGCCTACCCGGGACAGCCACTCTAACCTAGCCTAAACACGAATTGAGAAAATATCGTTATTTAAATTTTAAATGCCGTCCCTTCGTTGTTTTCGTAGTTTAATTCTAAATTCGCTTATCGAACTATTATACCTCAAAAATTCTCTGTTCATGAATATTTGATTTAAAAAAAAAGTAGTTAGTAATCGTAAGTAAGCAAATTTTATTAATTATCGCATAAAAACCTTTTACCTGAATTTATGAACGTGGGATAAATCCTTAAAATGGAATTATATTTTTTCAAAACGTCAGATATTCATTCTTATTTTGTTAAGGTTATTATATTTGTCAAACCAGAATAGGTATGATTGTTATTATATTTGTCTTGTTATACAAAATGTGTTTTGAAACCAGTAATTTGACAAAAAAGGATCGATAAATTATACTTATAAATGCATGCTACTTTTGCAAAAAATTACAATAACAGCAATATTTGAATGTAATTATAGGTTTACTCTATTTCTCAAAACTAAGATATACCGCCCGGAACATTATGACTAAATAGTGTAGTTCATTACGGTACCTGATGTACTGACTTCATAATCTTATAGATTTTACAGGATATATACAGTTTTCAAAAGATTCTGCTTAATTATGTATTATTGTAGTCCACATGACTAACTTAACAGAGGGGAGAAAAAACATTAAAAAAAAGTCTTATTAGCCTTCATAGATTATTCTTCGAACATGTACTGCAACTTATGCTGGAACGGTCATTATCTCCATAGATAAATGATGTGTTTTATCCACTTTTCAGATTCTGTTTATTCAGTTTTTTCATTGCCATTAAAAAACGGCTCAACTAATTCTCCTGAAAACTCTTTCAACTCCTAAATACGCGATTACGCGTCGAATAAGTCCAGTCACGAGTTAATGTCATAACTGGTTCGCCTGATAATCGAGGCGAAAGAATCCAAACGAACATACGCACGTACGTACACACACATAGACATCACATTGAAAAGGTTTGATTCGGATATTGCGGCCTTGAATCCGCGGAAATATGTAAAACTGGCATGCTATTTATTCCCACCGGAAGTCAGAAACAAGTTTACAATGAAAACCTTATAAATTTGTTAAAATGTAGAATTAAAATTTGAATCACCCATTATGATAATGTAAAAGTAAAGAATGGGCGTCCCATGGACTATTTCCTAACAAAAAACTATTTGATAAAACTATTTTAATTAAGTATTCAAAGAAGTTTTTAGTGAAAATCTAATCATACATGGAATAATGTTTGATTTGAAATTCTAAGGAACATAAGGCGTGACATTTGCATGCTTTAACAATGATTTTATGTAAATTTTGTTATAAACAATGAATATTATGCATAACTGTATAATAATCTATCTATATCTACCAATTTATAATAATACAATACGATATATGTATGCTATGTTCAAAATAGGATATTATACATTGGGTGTGTTACTGTATTCTAAGCTAACGATATGGTGATCAATAACTTGATTGTTTATTTTATAATTTTATCATATTATTTGATTACATTTCACTTTTTGATGTATTCTAATAATTATTGCAACACGATTATTGACATAAAACATTGTTCGTCCAATAATTTTTTTAACGAATAGGCACGCCATAGTCCAACAGCCCACGCGAAGCTTACTTACCTATTTTTTATAACAACCTCACCGGTCAATGGTTGCAGTATAAAAGATCTTCTAAGAATAACTCTTACCCAAACTTAAGGATATATGCAAGGATTAAATAATACTATGGATTTCAATAAAAATTTATAAATACATTTTTTGATTAACAAAGTTTCCAGAAACCACAAAAAATTCTTAGGTCATCGGGCTTTTTATAGTTATTTTATCGTTCAAAGTTGTCTGAAAAAATGATGAATCATTTAGGTTTTCTTTTTCAATTGGATATTTCTATCGAAAAATCTAGAGTGTGTGATAAAAAACTATCTAAAATATTTAGACAATGTTGTAGTTTATAATAATACCATAAAAATATAAGGTTGTCGATGAAATAAAATCAAACTTTTAATTTAACTATGAGTTCATCGAAGATCCATCAAATGATGAACAGAGCTACTATAAACTGGAATATATTCTCGATAAGATGCCCGTCAAAAGTTTGTCTTTGTAATTAATGTTTAAAAAAATTAGAACTACCAAGTAACTGTCGAAATTCGAAACAAAAAGACAAATGAAAAGAGTTCAACTTCAAATGCATTACATATTTGCCAAAAAAACGTTCTCAAATCGCATGAATTTTTAAAATTTTAAATGTCTATCTAATTTATTGACAATGTATCTTTATAAATTGTGATTGACCACTCTACACCAATACAAGTTTCTATCAATAAACTTAAGTAAATGACAAACTACATAGAAACATGTCATACAAACAACGACAAAAAAATGTAAGTTCAGTGTCTTATCGTTTCTGTCTGGAAAATGATATCTTTTATAGTCAGTAGTTGTAGTTTTCGTCGAATATATAAAGATTAATCTAACTAGCTCACAAAACAATAAAGAAACTATCTCTCTTTATTACTGTATACATATATAGTTGTAGAGTTTTAGATTTAGATTAAATAGATGCATTTGTGATAGTCATCAGAACATCAGTTTTACTTACTCTCAATATGATATGGCGTTATTATCATAAAATAATTGAAACACATCGAAATATCAATGGTACAAGCATGCCTAAAACAGAAATGTACTTTTGACCTTAATTAAACCAAAAGAGGAATACAATATTAAAGTTTTTTTTTTTTTAATCTGTGATTGGTATGTGACATTGTAGACCAGGTTCAATTAGTCGTGAGTCTAAAATATATTAGGATAGAATTGTTTTTTTAATCTTGCTTGAAGCTTTCTCGAAAAAAGCAATTTTATAGATCCCTCAGTGCATCCGATTCTTAATTTAACCGATCTCTAGTCTAGTAGATTCATTACTTCCAAAGTATTTTACCATACAAAAAAAGAACTTTAAAAATTCGGATTAAAACAAGGTAATACAAGAAACCCCCGGTAGGAATTAGGCTCTTTTCGATATAAATAATGAATTATTGAACAACTAGCACAATGAATGGTAATAAAATTGTATTTTACAATTTTTTTCAACTTTTAGTTGATCAAGTAATGAAAATAGATATTTTTAGTATATTATCGTTATAAAAATTTTATCGTTTTTTAAATTTTATATAAAACGCCTATGAACAACAGTTAGAAGTTATCAAAGACCAGAATCAATTAATTGTAATATATATTTGTTACACAAAACTTAAAGTTCAAAAAATTAAGAATAAAAATAAATTGATCTAAAAATTTAAATAACCCTCATTGACTTTTGTGTTAAAAAAAGCGAAAAAACAGAGAAAAGCAAGTTTAGAGATGGATTCTTTGATTGTTAATATTTCATAACATCGACACGGTATCTAAGGAAACCGATTTTATTAAACACCTAAACAAAAGCATTTACATAAAAATTTTTCGTGTTTTGATTGAATCAGAGGGCTACGCAAGGAGGATAAAACTGTTTGTGTTGATAATTATTCAACTAGAAAATATTTTATACAATTTTATGAAATAAAATTCGTTCACAAACGAATCTAAAAGATAAGATTCATGAACGTGTTCTATTCAGTTTTACCTTTTATACCTTGAAATATATTTTTGTTAAGAGAAAAGGACATCGGACAAAGGATATAAATGGTAATTATGTTTATGATAACCACCAACAACCATATAGAAATGTTATGAAATTAGCTTAGAAAATGTGATATCATACTTTAACAACTATTGTTGTTGGTTGTTTGGTCGCTTCGAATTGTTGTGCGGTTCTCTGTATATTATAGATATATTTAAATAATATTATGTTGTTTAGTGTTCCCATCTGTTATCATATCATCGTCTTTCATTGTTAGTTAGTCAAGAGGATGGTTTGCTTGTTAACATATAACCATTTTATTTTAGAATAGTGGAAATTTTGTCAAATTATTATGGTTTTCATAAATAATGCAATTCATGTTCATGTATACATTCTTTTTATATTATTCATTTATTCATTAAATATATTTCAATTTATCCAAATTATTTGAGTTACGAAAGTTTCGAAATATTCATATCTTATGCTAAGAGAAATTTCGGAACGAATTACACAAATTTTATTATGAGATCATTTTAATATAATTGTTATTTTTCTTTTTGCCGGACATATTGGTGTAAATTTGAGGTCATGCCGTCATTTTAATGTTACGATCTGTTATTTTTCATTGAAATGTGTATTCTTCAGTTACGCTGGAAGTATTGATTCTATATCTAAAGAATAACTATAAAAGACTTAGATAAGACAGAAGTAAGCTCTTTTAATGGCGGTAAAATAATATCAGGCAGAAAAGAATTTTTACTGTAAAATTTTCGGGATATTGTTAGGCCCTGGACGGCGTTATCCTTAAAAACGTGGTTCTAACACACTAAATCAGTCATATTATTATTAAGTAATAATATTTTAAAATTATAATAACCTAATTTGAAATATTAGTTCATAAAGCTAGTCAGCAAATTTCTATTGTTAATTATTAAATATTATAGTAATTGAAATTAGGTCTAATTTGTGATAGCAGCATGGCTCTGATTATATTTACTTGTCAGCAAAATTAATATTTAATATTTTAATTTTTACGTCACAATATTTAATATTTTGGCCTAAAAGTTTTGTATTTAAAGGCATCGGAAATTGATCAGAATCATACAGTAATATTACAACTTGAAGATACAATAATTATTCGATTGTAACATCGTTAAAATACTCAAGCAAATTTCAATATCAGTGATAACTTTGTATAATATATTCCAACACATCGAATTAATAAAAATCATACGAAATATCAATAGCTATATATCAGTGTTTATTTGTTAGACTTCGTATTCATCCCCAAGGATTCTCAAAGTCTTTCCTTATCAAATATTAAGACCTTGTGGTGGCAGCAAAGACCTTTTGGTACACAATAATATACGGTAAAATTAAATTTGGACTAATTTTCGCTGTAGATTATTAATTTTTTTGTGCTTTATTTGGTCCTATTTCACTGATACTCAACCGTTGATTAACTTTTAATATTTTATCACAAGTTTTAAAACAGATTGTATATTTTGTTTTTTTAATCCCAAAGACACTTTTTGTCTTTCATTTTACCCCACTTTCCCTTACATATAAATATACGTACAGACGTCACGATGCCACTTCCATTGAAATATGGATATTTCCATTGAAAACTCAACATTAAAGTTTTTCACGATTATATTACTTCTTTTACTGATCACAAAGAAGAAGGAGATAAAAATATACATTGAATGTAGAAAGTAAAGTTATTAAGAGGGAGAATTTAACAGAAATTAGTTTTACCGAGAAAATAGGTCTTTTTATAAATTTAAAAATAAAAATAAACAGAATTTATAAATCATTACTATCAATTTACTAAGAACCATCACTGTATATGAACAAAGCAAAATCATCGGAAAATAAAGCTGATGCAACAAAAATACTGTTACTCAAATTGTGAACCATGTCAATATTAAATAAACGTTTTATCTAGTACTAGTAGCATGTTTAAAACAAGCTTTTATATGTATGAAGGCAGCATTTATGTAGAAGAAGAATTCATCTATAGGTAGACACTATTGTTATATAGGTTATAGATATAGAACTAGAGACTTATACTATAAGACGCAGTTGTCTAGATGGCTTCATTCTTAATAGGATCGCAAAGGACAGCAATGTTTAATTAAATTTTTTAAGGTAATGAATATTTTTCTTACCACAAAAAACAGAATCATTTAAGAATCATCACGGTAAATTTTGTGAATGTGTAGTGGGCTTCATGTTTGAAAATTTGTTTGAAAGTAGGTAATCAAATCCCATAGCTTTTGTTTTGTTTTAGTGTGAGGCAACGAGACAATGTCAATTATTGTCAAGGTCCGACCATTTTTATGGTTAAGGTTGGACCATCGGTTCTCAATGCTTCGAAATAAATTTTGTTAGAATATTTTTGAATATTCGCTTGACCCGTCGAATTTTCATTAATATGGTCGATGACATTTCTGCCAGAAATGGAGTGGAGGATCATCAGTAAGGTCGTAAATATTTTCATCAACTTCTTTGTGATGCTTTTTAAAGAAACTTTTGTCGAAATATTAAAAATAAAACATCGAACTATTTCATTATCTCAACTTCTAATTCCAAATAATTAAGAAGAAGCGAGAGACCAATGATACCTCATTTGTCAAATTATGACAAGTAGTTTAGAAGCTAGGTGAGAACAGATGAACATACATCCATACCGATCAAACACATAACCCTCGACATTGTATAGTCGGGGTAAAAAGTATGGCCGTTATTAACAACCTTCCCATACTATGTAAACCAATGATCTCTTTGGCTACGGTAACCATAGAGTATGAATGTATACTTGATAACGGTATACATATTTAACAATTTAAACTATTCCAGAATTGCATTTTAAATTTATATGCAGATTATATACTTGTTTGTCAGTATATGATCTTTAATATATTGTTTCGTAAGGATTCATACATGACGCCCATTTTATGTAACTTAAATTAAATTGTTTTGTCTATTGAAATTGGTATATTTAAAGACATATCTTATCTGACATACCTGTTTTTAACTTCCAAACTAAAAGAAGGAGTGTTATAAGTTTAACCGCTATGTGTGTGTGTCTGTCTGTGGCATCGTAGCGCCTGAACGGTTGAACCGATTTTAATTTTTTTGGTTTAATTTGAAAGGTAATTTAACGGAGAGTGTTCTTAGCTGAGTGTAAAATACTAAAAAATTTGCGATGATTTTCAACGATTCAGTTTGGAAAGGCATGACATATAATTTTAATATATTAATAATTACTATGAAAATGAATGGCAAAATAAACCTGGCTCATTTCATTTCGAAAAGTGAAATGGTAAAATAATTAGGTAATTCAAAACAATAATTCAAAAGAACAAGTCCACTTAAATATTTCAATTTCAATTAAAATATTTCCAAAAAATGCCCCAAAAAATGAGAGCTCTCTAAATATCTAGAAAACCAATGACGTTTTCGTCAATTCCACTCATAATCTTTATTTATACGTTAAATCTTACCATGTTATTTATTTAATATCTTGTCAAACTATGAGAAAATATTATCCCCGTAAAATATATTATCTGTTTGTTAAACTACATTTCCCTTAACTTTAAGATGTGATTGTGAAGAGGGTGTAATTAAATAAATGAATGCTTAGACTAATACCTTTGTACGTGGGTATATAAAATAAAATCCAATTCTCGTATAATTTGATTCATTCTTGACTTTTTTTAAATGTCTCATCAATAAATTCAATTACTTGAATTTACAAAGCCTATGTATATACATAGCAAAATAAAATATATAGTATTTTAAAATATATTTGTTTTAAAGTAATGTAGTCCAAGAGTCGACAAGTTTTATATTTGAAAAAAACCATAGATTATTTTTATCAGATAAATCAAACGGTTTGTGAACCTGATCCTTATGCTGTAATAATTTACTGATGAATTTTTCAATTTTTATATTTTCTTACCCTGAGCCTTGTTCACACAAATTGGAATGAGGTCACAAATATAAAATTTTATTTTAAAGAATATTTTAATCAGCCTGACTAGGGCTGTAACGAGGGTACATAGCTTTTGATGAAAAGTCGTATACTAATAGTATTTATCATGTGGGTAAGGCAATATGGGAGAGAGTGGCCATAATCGTGTCAATTTACTTTAAAGAGTCTGTACATTTAATTGATTTTTAACTTTATGACATCATCAGAATCCAAAAAATTTAATTTTGCTCTATCATATCCAAATTTTATCTAATTTCGATAAACCAAGTATGTAATCCGACTAAATTTGTGTCATACTTTTCAAATTTGTGATCAAAATTAATCTAGATCTAATAGATTTCAAGAATGTGGAGTCCTGGTCCCTGAATTAAGCACATAAATGATGGCTAGCGAAAAATTGACATCACAGCTGAAAGGAATGACCCAAAATTAGTGGGTTTCAAAAAAAATTCCAATAAGATCGGATCAAATTTGCCTGTGTTATCAAAAAAATTGAATTTTTAATTTTGTGACGTCATCAGAATTCAAAAAAATTGATTTTTCTATATCACATCCAAATCTTTTCCAATTTTGATAAACCAAGTATGTAATCCTAATAAATTTGTAATATTAACCTAGATGTAATAGATTTCAAGATTGTGGATTTCTGGTTCTGGAATTAAGCACATTAACCGGTAATGGACTAATTAGGTGATTTTATGAACACCTATACCAAAATATTGTTCTTAGCATCAAATTTTTTTAGCGTTACAAACTTGTGACTCTAGTAAGCATACCTTGATATATTTCATTTACACATGGTATAAAAATGATGTATTTAAATTGAGTGAATATCATAAAACAATAACCTATAGCTATATATCGTTTAAAAGTAAAAATATAAAAAATGTAATATAATAAAATTATTTTTATATTCACTTTCTTGTGAAAATAAGTTATGAAATGAAAAAAAAAAAATGTTTTTTGTAAAATCGGAAATGTAATTTGAAACAACAAGAATAAAATAATATAAATAATGATCGAGTTGTGAAAAATATGTTTGTGATTAAATATATATAGCAGAAATACAGCACAAGCAGAAATGAAAAGAGATAAAAAACAGAAATATAATATTGTACAAAATAATGGTTTATAATATTACGAATAATGTAAAAGAAAAATAATAATTTTTCATTGTATATTATTAACTTTGTGAGCGCACAGTTTACGTCTAACATAATGTCCTAGAACCTGCTAGGAAGTATACCTATTTGCATGTTATATAGGGTGTCCATTAATTCGATAACTCCTTGAAGCTGGTTATATTAGGGGTTATTTGTAACAAATTGTGTCAGTAAATTCAAGTGCAAAATAGACGTTACGTGAGCTGGAGTATTTCTTAAAATAGTTCACAGTTTTTCACACTTTCTTCCTAAAAAGACCCATACAAAAATTATGGTATTTGGGGCTTACAAATTAATTTTGTGTAGCAGCTAATGAGTTAGTGAAACACTTAAAATACCAAAGGCGACCCTGTTCACTACATGTTCTCGGCATTTTTTTGAACCGTTAATATATTTATGAAATGTTTAAGGAAGTGAAGAGTTATTTTTTCTAGGAAATCGTGAATTCATTAGCCGTTAAACAAAATTAATTTATTCGTTAAACAAAATTAATTTAAACCTCTATATTTTTGGTACAGCACGCCGTTTTGTAGGCGGGAAGTATGGAACTTCTCACCCTGGATTTACTGATAGAATTTGTTGCACAGGAGCTCTAGTATGACCTATTTCGGTGGACATTGATTTAGAAGCCACCCTGTATAATTACTAGTTTAAAATCTACTATGGTAGACTTAAAGTAATAACTAAGTTTCTATTGTTATTATTAATTTTAAAATGGATGCTGTAGGCGTGTATTTATGCTTATAGAAAATTATACATTTTCATTATCTACACTTATTACATATATACCGGGTGGCCTGTACCTAATTAAACTTATACCAGGTTAATAAATCTAGCCGAGTATTTTCAAATCGTATTCCGGATAAATGATCCCAGTTGATTTCTTCTACTTGTTGAAGGAGAACATCTTACGTAGACAATGAATTCTTGACTCTCCTGGTTCTTTAAAAATCAACTCATATTTATTTATGATAAGAGATTCTGGATGGTTTTTAATTAGAAAGTTATTCCTCATAAAATAGCAAACCATTTTTGTTGGAAACTTCTTTTTTTTCGTAAGCCTGATAATTTTAATGTAAATAGAATGCAAAAATTTATCTCTAGTTAATAAAATTATAATCTAAAGTGTGTTTTGGCGTTTTACGTGTAAGTAGATACCAAAGGGGTGAATAAGAGGTGATCATACTTTCACTGTTTCTGTAATTTTATGTTTCCGTTTAAATTTTACAAGAAACAAATATACAAAGTATCAAAGGGATATCAAAAGTAAATAATTAGGAGTCTTTCTTAATTTTTAATTTTTAATAATTTCTTGATAGATATAAGTTATAATAATGTCATGTCAAACAAAAATATTTTGGTGAATTTAAAACAGCGATCTTCATAAATGACCCTCACTACATACAATGAAATGTAATGATTCAAGTTCAAATAAGGCGGAATGATAATAATAAAATAACGGAAATCACGACAAGTGACTAATAGGACATAATTTACATAAGTCATATAGAACGAGTGAATTACTAACAATATCTTATAGGTAGGTAATCATGTTTCAGGTTTAAGTAACAGCAGAGTTCAATTTTCAGTACCATAGTTTAAACGTTAAAAGTCATTTCACAAGAAGAAGGCCATGAGCGTAATCAGTTTTGAGCCCGAGGGGAGCTTAACAGAAATTTTTGGCCTAGAAGAGGTAAATCAGAAATTTTTTGTCAAAAAATATAGTAAATTCAACAGTATTTTGGCATAAACACATATATATCCAATAAAACCTAAAGTACATTCGCGTCCGTTTATAACAAAAAATTTTTAAATCTTTCAAGGATTCGTGGATCCACAAAAAGAAAGACATCCAGTATTTGAGTATGTTTTACCTTATAAGGTTTATTTCTAAAAAAAGGCATCTGCGCCGAGTATCTGTATGATCGATATGAAAAACGACGAAGCATTTTTAAATAATACTTCTTTCTTCTCCCCGCAAGGATTTGAATAGTCCAATATATAGTCTATTATCAGAATATAGATATAATATTGATATGTATGATTATTCTTAAACCGACCATTTCGCCAGCTTTTTTAAGAACTAAACGAGAAAGAGATGGATACAGCCAAAAAAATACTTTACCAAGAACTTCCCTTAAACTGTAAATTTAAAAATTTTTCTTTATTGCTAAAATACCAGCTGCTTTTTTTGAAAATAAAAAATAAAATACTGTAAAAATTTAAGCAACGATTTCTAAATATTAAAGTCAATTCTTGTGGATTTAAAAGAATATTTTTGAATACACGGCATGAGTAAATTATTTTTGTATCTATATTCTACAAGCAATATTTTTCTACCAATAACAGCACATAATTTGATGATTATGTACGTGATTTTATAATGAATATTTGATTTTTCAAAACATCTTTTATATATTTCTTTACGCCAGGAAATGTTTTGTTATTGTAGTCTCAGTGCCTATCACTTGGCATGCAGATACATACTTAGACAAAAATATTATTCTATGACTAAAGAGGATATTGTTTCTTTTATTATATCGAAAAATACTTCAACGCATATTAATTGTATTTTCTTTTTAATTTCATAAATTTATGAATGATTACCTCCATGAGTGACTCATATGGACATTATCCTCCGTTTAGACAAACTTATCATCATAATTAAATTTAGTAATATATTGTTAATCAAAGTACTAAGAAATCATTTAGAAACTATTTTTTTTTTTCATTTGAGAATTGTATTAATTAAATCGACTATGTACGTAAAAGATTGATTGGATGTTTTGTAGATTTTGAACATAGGATTCAGTTATGCGTATACGTTATTCTATTGTAACTTTATAGTATTTATTTTGTTTTGGAAAGAACAGAATTTATAAAATATTGAAAGTGGATTTATTTCTTATTTAAGCTAATTTAGTTTCGCTTTTAGAATATTTAATTTCATAGATAAGTGATAGTTCATCTATTAAGGCGTCATTTGTTTTGGAGCGATTAATTTTCATTTAATTACTCTCAAGCGTTCAATTTATTTCATTGTGTCTATTATTTGATACATAATAAATACCGAATAGTAGTTCGTTTCTATCAAGTGTGCAATAGGAATATTTTTTTATCAAAAGAAAGTGCAAAATTTAGCTCTTCAGATAAATTCAAAATTCAAAAGTAACCCCCGATGGAAAATCAGGTCTGATCGATTCGTATGTGGTATCGAAGTTTCTTAACTTATGAACCGTTTTTGATTTTTTTAAACAGTATTTTGATTGAGAGGGATCGAGAGTGGGTTACGTTTCAAAAAAATTTGCTCAGCCGTTTGACGGTCATCGTCTCTTTTCTGGTTGTTTCGGGTAGGAATACTAAACTGCTACACACAAAGTTTTGGTATTCTAGGTGTTCATAAAATCACCTGATTAGTCCATTTTTACAGCGTACTTAGGACGTAAAAAGTGAGGTCGAGTTCGTAAATGAGCAACATATGTCAATCGGGCCTTGGGTTCGTAGGACCCATCTTGTAAACCATTAGAGATAGAACAGAAGTTTAACTGTAAAAAATATTTCTTATAAAACAATAACCAACTTTTGTTGGAAATAATTTTTCGTAAACATTACTGTTTACCCGTGAGGGCGCAAATTAGGCGTAAATTATATAGTATGTATTATATGGGATTATCAGTTATGTATGTGTGACATGTATGTATGTGTTATGTGACAAAGTAATCAACACTATCTATGCATGGTATTTTAACAGTTAACTCAGTCAATTGTTTGTTTTCACTTGTTGAATAGCCGTTTAATTCAAACATTGAATCCAATGTAACCTCAACATCTTCTAACTCCTTGTATTAAATTTTAATCAGTGTGGTTATTGTTTGCTCATCAAACACAATGTTGTATTATTACATCGCAATGATTATTGTTTTTGGTCTAGACAAAATACTGATAAATATTTAAAAGGGCATTATACGTATAAATAATATGAATAATTAAAATGTAATAAATTTTATAATAATTTTAATATATGAAATTTTATTATTATTTCGCATACACAATAGTCTTTTGAGAGAAAATATTATGTTAAATTATCTAGATTTTAATGTGGATCCATTTTTATTCGATGTTATTATCAGATATTTTAATTTCATGGGGATCTATAAAAATCAATATGACAATTCAGGTTATATTTCACTCAAATTTTTCCAAGAACAGTTCAAACGGTATTTAATAAGCTTTTAAAAATGTTTTTTACTTCAATTTCGATAACTCAGTAAATAGGGTAATTTTGACCCAAAAAGTACAAAAATCGGGTACATTTGTTGACTGGTCAAATAGTTTTTGAGATACGGCCTAAAATCGATCCAAATATTGCGATATCTCAGAAACTCTGCATCCAATCATTAAACTAACCTGATTTTTATAATTTTTGGACCAAAATTACCCCATCCACCGAGTTTCATCAAATTCCATAACAAAATTTTTTTTGCGATTTTCTCGATTTTTTTGAAGGGGTACCCCTTAAAAAAATCTCAAAAAATATAAAAATTATTTTCTCCAATTACGATAAAACTGAGTATATAAGGTAATTTTGACCCAAAACTTACAAAAATCGGGTGCATTTGATGACTGGTCGAATAGTTTTTGAGATACGGCCTAAAATCGATCCAAATCAACATTTCTCGAATAGTTTTTGAGATACGGGCTAAAATCGATACAAATATTGCGATATCTCAGAAACTCTGCATTTTTATACTTTTTGGACCAAAATTATCACATCCATCGAGTTTCATCAAATTCACATTATAAATCTCTTTGGAAGAAGAGTGGGTGTGATTTTCCATACAAAGTTAAATGGCTCATAATGCCCATAATGGGTAATTTGTCACAGATAGAGCAGATCAAAAGAGAGTAGGTACTTCAAAAATAGCTAAAAAATAATTCTGCCCAAATAATCAAGTTTTTGGACAATCTATCACAATTTGAGTTGTTCAAAATAACAATAATGTAATATATATTATCGAAGGTTCTTAGAATATATGTAAACATGTATAGCATTAGACATTGACATATTTTTTAATGTGTTTACATTAATAATATTGACAATAAGTTTGAATATTTTCATTTTCAATCAAGGGTGAATTTTCTAACAACGTTTTATGTAGTCAACTGACATGAACCCTTGAAATAGTATTCGTACATGCCTAGGAATAGTATTCTTACATGGAAGCTAACATAGATTTGTCCATTATATTATTATAATATACAAATCTATGATAAGATAAAGTAATTACATCGATAAAGGTTTATCCGATAATATGAAGGAGACCGTCTGTCTGTGAGAATCCAGTAGAAGTCCTAAAAGTTTGCATTATTGATTATTGAAGTCATTTTGCTACAAATGAAACAATACCAAATAAATTAGTTATTTATTTGCCTTGTTGGCAGAAAATTTAATGACGTTTAGGTTCAAATAATTTCACGTCATTCATGATAAAGATTGTCATTTTATCATGGGAATTAAAACAATTTTGTCAGCCCAAATGATCCTAGAGTACAGGAACTCTGCAAAAAATCTGGCCGAAGATTTGAAGATTTTTTTTTTATAGTTACAGTAAATAGTATTATTTAACAAGTGAAATTTACAAATTTTAAGAAACCCCCGATAAGCTCTTCTCAGCTAAAGAAGTTCTCAATCAAGTCGGTTCGAACGTTTAAGGATGTCACTGAGAAACACACGCACCCGCAGATAAACACTTTAAACTTATAACACTCCGTCTTTAATCAATATCAAAATGATGGTCAAGGACATCAGATGAGATGAAAAGGATATTTAGAGAGCTATCATTTTTTGGGACAAATTTTTAGAAATATTTTAATAGAAATTGAAATATTTGAGTTGACTTTTTTCTTTTGAATTATTGTTTTGAATTACCTAATTATTTTACCATTTTACTTTTCAAAATGAATTGAGTCAGGTTTATTTGACCATTCATTTCCATAGTAATTATTTATATGTTAAAATTATTTTCCCCTTTTCCAAACTGAATCGATTTTGAAAATCATCGCCAATTTTTTAGTTTTTTTTAAGAACATTCTCCGTTAAATTACCTTTCAAATGAATCCAAAAAAATTATCGGTTCCTCAGTTTAGGCGTTATGATGCCACAGACAGACACACGCGCATAGCGGTCAAACTTATAACACCCCTTTTTTTAGTTCGGGGGTTAAAAATACTTCACTCGGCTACCCGATAGGCCAGATTTTTTGCAGCGAGCTTTTGCTCTACTACTTTTTTTCTAAAAAAAATACCTCCGCATACCTGTTTCTACGGTGATCCTCAAGCATGACATACGACACAGTTGTCTACTTTTCAATTGTTTATTTTAATATACTAAAAATTTGTTTTCATTTTCAATTATGTTTATATATGATATGCTTAACAAATTTTTGTTTTGATTTTATATTCCGTAAATTATTATAATAATAAATCTGAGTCATTTCGATCCGTTCACCAAATACGATATTCCATCCTTGAATTTATTAATTATATACTTATTTGTTATACGATCAGCTTTTCAATAGTAGACTTGTAGCCATATTTTTTTCTTTTAAATGTACAAAACTTGCTTACTTTTTATACAAAACTAGCGGCAGTTGCGCCCTTTTTTTGCAAGGTTTTTGTGCATAGTGAACCTATTTAAATAAAAAATAACTCCTGTAAATTAATGCAGGAAAAAATGATGTGAAGTCTACTAAAATATAAAATATAAAATTATTAATTTTTATTTAAGTATAATAATCAAAATCCTGTATTATCTTGAAGCTGCTTATACAGAATGCCATCTAAATATTTCTGTAGTTAGTACAACTTTCTAATTAAAAACTGTAAAGAGGACATTATACATTTTTTATGGTGTCAAAAATGTGTTCCTATTAAATTCTGAGTCTGTTTTTTTTTTTTTTTCGTAATTAAGTGTTGTTATACTTTCTATATGTATAATAATTGTAATAAACTTATGTAACATAGAAAACTTTTGAAAACTGTATTAAAACTTATTAAGAATAAATGTATGTTAAAAGATATGTATGTGTGTAAGTGCAAGAATGTGAGTGCATGTGTATATGTGTGAACTGAAAATTATATGGAATAATCTACAAAAGAACACATACCGGCTAGACATCGTATCTTATCTTCGAAGTATAATAGAAAATAGTTAGCTTTTAAGTAACAATTTATTAGTTTCGTTTTATAATTGTAAATGCTGCTTTTGTCGACAAGCTATTTGCCTAGGAAATAGTTTTGAAACAATACGAGGAATATAGGTTGGTCAGCATGTAAATATATGGCTCACTTTGCACTTTGGGGTACAGTTACCAAATTCGGTATAGATATTTTTGTTGGACTTTTTGTTTCAATAGGTGTTACTACAGTCGTGGTGGAACATGCGGGGACAAAGTTTTTTTTTTACACAACCACTTTTATTTTGGATAAAAGCGTACCAAAATTTTAAAAATTATTTTACAACAAATTATATTACCATTCGAAAGCTTGTTTATTTTTCTTGAAAATGAGTTATAAAAATTATGGTACGAGTTTTGGATCAAAATATTAGCTTTTTTTTGGATACGCTTCTAAACTTTGTATAAAATTGAGGGATAATATTTCCTACTCTTCCAACCCTGCGTGCAAAGCGGCAAGGGATGATAAAAGTAATAGATTCATAGATTCCAAGACTAGAAAGTACAAGTTTCCAAATCATATTTCCAATTATACTTTTAATGGAACATCCTTAAGAGTGGTTAATCCTCCAATTAAACAAGGAATCATTTATCGTGGAATATAAATTAATGACTTTTTCATAGCTTTGAATGTACATATTTATTTACATTTAGTAAATGAAAAATTTGACACAATCAATGTATAAAAAGTATTTTCTAGAAATGTATGGTGTAAAGATGTTGCAAATTTGTAAGAAAATAATAAGGCTCATGCTGTATAATTGTAATGAAAAATCATTACAAAAGTGTTCTGTGCTGTAAGAACTATCATTATATACATATAAGCTAAGAAATGAACGGCACAGGAAGGAAAAAGAAGTCAAAAAGTCAGAACGAACGATCTTCTTTCGAACTTGTATGCATTACTGTATATATGAACTACATGCTTTCTGTGGTGTTTTTTTGAATACTACTACATCTACAATGTGCCAGTTACAAAAGAACAGATAATTTTAAGTATAAGATAAGCATGCTTTGCGGTTGGTGAGGCGATGTTCTTATATATACATAAACATTTATAAAGTTTTCACAATTTGTTTGTATAAAGGTTTTATGTTTACCCGCCAATGTTAATAGTAAGTACAAACTAGTTTTGTAATTATTAAATTTTCCAGACGTTCACCAATTAAATATAATTTTTTTGAATATATGTAAAAACAAGCCATGGAGAGAGTCTGGTGCGTCCCTTGAAGTCAACACGAATAACTTCCTAGCATAATAAGAAATTCAAATAAATTGAAAACTCAACTAACTCAAAACGATTCGACCAAATGTTATGCAATTTTTCGGATCATATTATCATTAATACGTTTCGATCGGTGCCTCAACAAAGTCGATATCATGTTTTGTTCACGCGCTATCGACCAGGAAAGAATTTAACAAAAATTCGCCCAGCTTAATCGGCACCACTCACTTTGCAACCAGCCAAAAATTTATGTGAATATAGTCCTTAAGTAGTTCAATAACACTAGGCAACTAAACTCGCTATTGAGAAAGCAACACTTTTTTTCGGATTGATATCAGTTTTATAGTGTTTTCTCTATAAAACTCATTTTCATCTCGTTGATCGTGGTTATTTCTACAATTTAAAGTTCATAGTTTTATTAATTGGCAGAACTCCGTCCGAACTTAAAACACGCAGCTTTCTTGATATATAAAAGTTCATTGTTTCTAACTACCTAAGGCCTAGGCCCAAAAAAATATAAGCTGGCACTTAATTTGAGCTCAATATTCATACAAGGCTCAATGTTCAATCAGCCTTTTTCATGGTTGTATTTCTTGTTTATTTTACTATAAATAATTTTCCTACTATATTCGCAAATCACGTTACAACCACCAAACCTTTATAAATATATTTTTATTTATAAACAACTAAAAATATGATGAGACAGTTATATCATGATGGTATTATAAATACAATATAACGTTATATAATTACCATTTCTATTTGCTATCCAAAAACCCGTATCACATAACGTAATTAATATGTTTTAAACCAATTTATTTATAATTCATTATGAAATATTTATTACAAGAAAAAGGTGTACAAATACACATCAAAAACTTGACAAAATATCATTATATAACATGTGTTATTCGTATGGAAGTATAGTGAAATTCATTTTTTAAGTCTATTAACAAAAATCTAATTTCTAGTCCAGCCCAGTTAATATTGTATGAAAGGTAAATGCAGATAATTTCTCTAAGTGAAAAAAATTTCTCATAAACAATGATGAATGTGGAAAAATAATTTGCAATTGGTTTACAGACAAAAAACAAACAAACCAGCAAATACAAGGTGCCTAGCAAGTTGTTATAACAGTCCTTAACCCAAAATTTAAACATACTAAGGCTATGGTCTTTGACGTACACGAGATGTATGTATATTCAGGAATGAAGAATGTATGTATATTCAGGATTCAGGAATGCTTAAAAAAAAAAACATTTCTCCTGAAAAATTGATATCGACTACATTACTGGATTGTTCAATAAATTGTTAACACGTAAATGAGAGACATTTTTGTCAAAAAAGACAACTACCCAAATGGGAGATCTCATTGCCTAAAAAGATGTTCCACTTAAAGAGTAATATTTTGTAATATAAGTTATTTTAAATTATATGTTATCTTTATATTATGTTCTTAAAATTCACGTCTCATAGAAGTGATAACATTTTTGGGACAATGTATTTTTCCCATTTAAGTGGTTAATCTTTTTTTAGGTCAAATGTTTCTCATTTACGTGGGACCATCTTGTTGAACAACTCTGAACTTGATTGAAAAAAAAAAGTAAAAACCAATGCTTTTACTACAACTGAACTTGCGTGCTGTGTATACTACTTTCACTGTATATTATAAAATAATACGTTTCACTTTAAATATTATAAAAATATGTTTATCCTGTTTTAAACCTTCCTAATTTTTTGTTTTTTTACCTATTCCTATTAAATTCCTATGTAAAAATACTTTTTTCAACTTACATATTAATATTAATAACATGCAATGAAATATAATATTACTAAAAAGTTTTCCGTACAATTAACATATTCGAGACCACGCATTTTCTCCATTAATCAAATGTACTTGTAATTTAACTGACACCAATCATTTTCTGAACCACATGCGCTCTGTTTTTTTTCTCATGCTCGTAATGTTGACATATAAACATTGCGTATAATGAATAGATGGTCTATTTATTGAACGTATTACAAACAGAAAACATTTAACAGAAAATAAAAAAGTTAATTTATGTAGTTTAAGAAAACTTTTTTTTTACTTGATTTAAAAACATTATAACGTAGGAAACGAAAGCGAAAAAGCAGTTTAACCCAGGAAAAAATTCCGCGTCCGTAGAATTTTATGGGAGCTGGTGGAAAATGTTTGCGTGTGTGTCCTAAACAAAATCATTTCATGCGTACTTTTGAATTTTGGATTTATGCCCATTCGGTCGGACACCACATTGTTTTTATTTAACTTTAAAAAACAAATTAGTTTTTATATTTTGGACAACTCTAAGCATTTTTTGCACTCATGAAATTTTTTACATAACCTCACCACAAGCATTTGGAAAAAAAAAAACAAAAACAAAAATATAGCGTAAAACTCGTTTTTGACGAAACTAAAGATTATTTTGTGTTTCCGATAAAAAATTTCATTTGAAAGCTATTAGATTTTATATTTTGGACAATTTTAAGTAACTTTGTGACAATTTTTATCAAACCACACACAAAAAAAAGTATGGGTTTTTGCCGCAAAATCGTTAATGACGAAAATAAAGATTATTTTTTTGTTCTGGTTAAATATGTTATTTGAAACCGTATTTGAAAACAGAAAGAATATGTCAACTTAAAAAAGACATCCTGTATTCTCAAAATAGACTGTATATTTAATGAAAGTATATATTTTTAGAAAAAAAATACAATTAATATTAATATCTATAGAACGCCAAACTTTAGCGAAACTGTAATTTTTGATCAAAATGTTACATTTTCACTAAAGAGTGCAGGATGCGAGTAATATATTTTTTAATACATTGTATAATAACATTAGATAAATGTATAAACTTCTACACTTTTTCATAGAACACTTGTATCTTTTACATTTTATTCTCATGTCTTTAGAAATACCTTCATACAAAATTTTCAAAAGGTTTACAATTAAAAAAGTTTTTCAGTTATGCGAAATACATACATACATACGGTACATACCCACGTACAAACGGTCGTGAGGACGTCAAATTTATCTAACTGGATTCATGGATGATCAAAATGTATATTTCCGTTGAAACTACGCATGAAATTTTTTTCCTATAATTGACTTGGGCCCTCAATGTCTAGTGATTAAATCCAGCACTGATAATGAATGATAGCAAGCAGTAAAAAATTTGTACGTATAGTTTCAATCTTTACTTTTTTTGATTCCATTTTATAAATATAAACACTGGTTATGTAGAACGATCCAAGTTAAAAAATATTATGATATTCTATGTACGTATAAGAAAATCTTATATAGTTGCATCTTTATTTACGTTAATAGAGAGACGTTATAGTTAGACCTTTACATAGCGCGTTATAATTACAATAAAGTTTGAACGTGAAGCTCTGTCTGGTAGTGTTTTCGTTTTAAATGCTATCATTGTTTGGAAAACCGAAAGGAATTTACCGTAACGATTTGAAAGTATGTACATCCTATTTCAACAAAATAGTTGTTGAATGTAAAAGATTTTCCAATTACAACTGGAAGCGTATATTTCGTTCAATGTCCATGTAAGGAGAAAAGTTATTGAAAAATTCGCTTTTCCTTTATAAAAAAACATGACGAAAATATAACAGTTCCTTTCAGAAAAACTGAAAATGCACTCTTTGGGTTGTTTATGGGAGAGTTTCAGGCTCGCATACGTCACTTTTCCGTCACATACTCAATTTTTTTTAATAAACAAGTTTTTCATAGAATATCAGTGAAGCAACCAGACCTCATTATTTTCAAAAGTTTTAGGAATGAACAATTCTATCTTCAAACAAACAATGTACATTTTATCTTCATTTCAAACTGGCGCAAAATTCTAACTAGATGATGTAACTAACACTTTTAATTTAATAACCTGACATACATATATTTAATTTTAGCTACAGTTGTATCTTAAGATATAGTTAGACAAATGTTTTGCTCATCTTTCTTATCTGACTTACAACGTTTTCTCGTCAATAGCAAAAGCTTGTTTAGTTCAAGATGCATATTGTCCAACTTACGTGTTATACGAGTATTTTCCATACATATGCTTCATGATGGTATAGTATAATATAGTTAAAACTGATAAACTTATAAATAATAATATATATTACTCTAGAAATATTGCTTTAAGTTTATAAATAATTTATGTACCAATATAGAAATAACATATATACAATATGAATATAATATCACAACTTATATAGCAGAGAAAGTTGGGTAAGCCTCCAGCCTACATCGGCCTATTGCACGGTTTACTTAGACATTTCTCGAAAAGGAAGACACAGACTAGAGGAAGCCATTTAGTCCTTTGTAAAGGAAATATTGTTTTTAATCGCGAAAAAAGTATCTCCGTTGAATATTAAGGCCTGTACATGTGCGTCCCTGTTTATTGTACGTAGATGTATCAAACTTACATCGGCCTTTTGCAAGAGAAAGCCATTTTGTATAAGAAATATTGTTTGTAAGCGCGAAAAAAAACTGTATCTTCGTTGAATATAAGGCCAGTAAATGTAGCTGTATCAAAAATTTTCGATTAGTTCTATCAATCACAAACGATTCGTCGTGGAAAAAGTGAAATTTGAATTTTGAAACTTTTATGTAAATACTAGTTCTGCTTCTTTCCTTTTGTTCTTTGTTGTTTGTACTAATATCGAAAACTTTCGATATCTCAAATAACTCGAAGACCATGCCTTAGCCTTACAATGTTGAAATCCCTAAAAACATTTGGATACATTTTTAAACGTACAAGGAAGTCGTGGTGTGCCCGCAACAGATGTTTAGCTTTCCGATTTATGTGAATTCATTTACTTATTTTTATTTATGGCACTAAATTAGGAAACAAGAATAAAGAATAATACTGGTAAGCTGTTTTTGAAGCTACAAAACGGAATAAATTGATTAAAGTAAAAGAAAATTGAAAAATTAATGTATTTTTTCTTTTCTCAAGCTCATCTTTTCATCGTTAATTTTGCAGATATAATTTTAAACGTAAAAGATGGTAATGATCATGAAGTCAATCAGCTGTCATGAATTACATCAGGACGATAATGGTAGAAAGTTTATGTTACACAATTCTGTTGTTAAACGAAATGAATTTGTTGATAAATTCCGTAGATGGAGCAACCGGGGGGATAATGAACGATTTTGGCTAAATAATACTATTTTTCTTCCACTTGAAGTAAAAAGCAGAAAAATAGTTTTTTGACGAGAAAAATTTTTTTTGAAATCATTTTCGTTTTCTTTTTAATATTTTTTAGCCAAACAAACCATTTTTTCTATGTACGATTAGCGTGATCAAATAGATCATATTAAATTAAATAAATTAAAAAAAGTATAATTGATAGTAATAGCTACGTGACTGTAAACACCAATCAGAGGACGTTTACGTCAGTACACGCATAACCACCTGTAAAACTGAGATACACTGAATATTATGAACCAACGACATAATCATTTCTGTGTCAGTCATTAATGTTTATGTAAAGGCTCATTAAATTTTGTTAGTAAACAAACACGTTCCATTCTTACTTGGGATATTTTCCCGAATGATAGTATAATCACAGAGGTAATAATACAGATAATAGAGAATTTTTTCTTGTATTAAATAGTAGGAGTTATTTTTTTTTCAATAGGTTATGTATCACGTACTGAATACTGAACCAATTACCTTCTCTATTACATGTATTACAATTTTAAATGGAATTTTTACTTTTATTTAATAATTTTTCAACACCATTATTCAGAAATTTGACACATAAATAAAATAATACTTTTGAAAGGTTATTTGTGCTGTGTAACAAGCAATAAGTAATCATCCGACAAATGATGGGCATATAAATGAAAAAAAAAGAATGGTTGACCTTAACAACGTTCCCGTGAAATATGAATATAATATCACAACTTATATAGATATAATAATATAGAAAACATATTTTATTTATCATTTTCAGCATGAATATACAATTTATAATATAAATAAAATAATATTCAATCGATAAAATAAAATACTAACGTAATGTATAATCAACATACATACCATACATACGTATTTAGTATTCTAGTTTAGTATATATTCTTAAACTTTTTATATATTTTATTAAAATTTATTCATTAAAAATGTTTAAGAAAAGTTCGTTTATAATATACGACAGCTTTTATATAATCAAAGTCAACTTACATATATTATACAGATATCTACCTTCCTACCAAACGGCTATCAAAAAATTATTCATTATATTCATGGAAAAATTAATGAACATTATAAATTATTATCTCTCTCTAGATTATATTATATATGCAAAAGTAAGCATATAGTTTGTTTGTTTGTTACGCTTTCACGCTAAAACTAGTGAGAATATTACAAATTTCTGTAAAAATAGTCAATATAAAATATTTCACAGTCATCTTTTCTGATATACTCAATGAATAATCAATACTATTATACATTTAAAAAACTAGAAAACCATACATATATTTTACCTGTGTGCAACAATCCTTACCATTTATTTCGAGTGTTATAGAAAGGGGATAAGCGGGAGCAATCTTTATCAATCTTTACTATTAAACCCAGCGAAGCGGGTGGGTATCACTCTAATCAACTTTTAATTATTCTATTTGAAAATGTTATATCTATTCTACTCAACTATTGAGAGTTAACATAATATGTGCTTTTGAACTCCGGCAAGTTTCAATACATACGCGCATTACATTCGCCAAAATTCATTTCAGATGGTTTTTTACTTGCTTGATATCCCTAAAAGAACTAAGAAGAGTGTCGGAAATGTATACGTAAGTTCAGTGCAATTATGTTTTTCTTAGAATGAAATAAATATATACTTTTAAATTTCAATTGAATGCTGTATCAAAGAAACTTATTATATGATATTATAATATATTAAGAAGTAATTCCACGAATTTTCGGCGATACTTTCTTCATAGTTTTCTTTTAAATTCTGAGCGGTGGAAGTAAAGAATTTATATCCTCATTGCCAGTTCTAGTGATTTCATTTTTCCATCTAGTATCTACATCACTATGTCTGAATAGAGATTCAATTCGCTCTCAGTGATCCAAAACAGTGCTCCCATACATTACTATCTTTACTTTAACCGTTTTACATGTAATCATGATATAATCTATACGATTTATAGATGTCCTAAGTTTCTGAATATATGCCTGGGTCTGGGCGTGACGGATTTATTGTCATGGCTCTTTTACCTTAAAGTCTTCAGTCTATTATCACTTAATTTTTTTGAACTTATAGAATTATTTTCTACTTTTTAGTTCAGTTAGAACTATTATTTATTAGTATTATGGAATGTTATCTGCGCTTCCACCATCAAAGATTTTTGAGTTAACGTTAATCATGAAGATCTTGATCAGGATAAGCGGACAAACTAATAAAATTATTGTATTGTCATCAATCTTTGAAAAGTGAGCAAAGTTACAATTCGATCCGACCTGTAGAAGGGAGAAATCACGTTCAAAGATTCCGTTACAAAGCTACTTACCCAGTTGTTAAAGGCGTGTTAATATGTTTACGCATTCAAATGTGTAAATATAGATACAAGAAAAAAAAAACATCCAAAGCATTTTCAACACAGAATAAGATTTTTAAGTCCATGAAATAAATATAGCACTTCACTAATTAGAAGAACTGTGTATATTATGCCAGCTGTATGAATACAGTATCCTTAAGAAAGGAATATCGTGTTAAAGAACTCTAGAAATTCTTGTGGTTTACATTTTACCAAGGAAATAGGTACCATTAAAATGAACAACTTTGTGTGAAGGGTGATAAGAAATCGATTTTAGAATAGATGGATGAATGTGCTTGTACGATGTTGGAGATGTGAAAACTTTACACATTAATAGTATCTCACAACATTTTCTATCTTACAACAACTACGTTACAAAAGACATATCAAATAATAATAAAAATGTATAGTTAATTTAACTTTTCGTAAACTAATAAAATCAATCAAAAAGCAATATCAAAATTTAATTAAACAAAAATACATTATTTATATTATAATTATAAAGTACCTACTTTCACTTTCAAACTTTGTATATCTACAATTTTTAGTACAATAAAGTTTACGAAATGATGTCCAGTTAAAAAAGATCTAATTTTCTATGTGCTTCCCCAAATAATCCAATGTTTGTTAACTTCCCAGAGGAAGGTAATGTAATGGGGCTGATTTTGAAAATCTCCAGTTTTACATATTTCCGCAATATCCGAATCAAACCTTTTCAATGCGATGTCTGTGTGTGTGTGTGTGTGTGTGTACGTAACTGCTTATGTTCGTTCGGATTCTTTTGCCTCGATAATCTCGCAAACCAGTAAGAGTTTTCAGCAGAATTAGTTAAGCCGTTTTTAATGGTAATAAAAAAACTGAATAAACGGAATCTGTGGATAAAAACACATCATTTATCTATGGAGATAATGATCGTTCCAGCATAAGCTGCAGTAAAGGTTCGAAGAATAATCTATGAAGGCTTATAAGACCTTTTTTTTAATGTAATGTTTTTTCTCCCTCTGGGAAGTTAGTCGTGTAGACTACAGGGGTCAAACTCACACGCCTTCAGTACCACACCGACTTCGTTCAGCTAATTTATTTGTTTTCTTTAACTCCCGAACTAACAAAAGGGGTGCTATAAGTTTGACCACTATGTGTGTGCGTCTGTCTATCTGTGACATTGTAGCGCCTGTGTTATGTTTAAGCAATTTTACAAAAAACGGAAATCTGCGTGATTTATTACTGAGTCATTTCCAGTGATTGCATTGGGGAATTGTTAAATGAGAATCTAGAAAGTGTAAGTATACAATGCACATTGTCGAAAAAACGAAAAATTTAAAACTTTTATACATGTTCTATTAACGATAATAAACAAAATAAAAAATTATTTTCATTTTAAAATTGCCATTCACAAATTTAAAATAGTCGTGTCGGTTAATTTTCTTTGTTAACAGGACTTAAAATTAATTACAAAATACTAATACTGTGTATTATGTCTTTAGTTATTGGATTATTATGAAAGTAAAATTAAAAAAAAAAAAAAAAAAAAAAAACCTAATACGAAATATTTCAGTGTTAATTTTACCTGGATTCTTTTGTTAAAGCATATTACATACAGAATTTTTTGTTGTACGTAGGTATAAAATTTTAAAAAATATTTACTCATCAACTACGCATTTTAAAATTGTGTGTTGTTATTATTTTGTCCCATTCATATGTGTAGAATACCTACCTCTGATAATCTTTTTATTTATCTACAGGTATACACATTAAATTATATAGCACTTACGATATACCGCTGATTTTTAATTTATATTACACTTAGCCTACTGTGGCCAGAATTCAAAGTAAGAAACGAAAAAACAAAATAAGTCCATTTCCGGCAGTCCGTCCGTAAGCATGAGAACTCAAAAACGAAAAGATGTATCAAGCTGAAATTTAATAGCGTGCTTAGGATGTAAAAAGTGGTGTCGAGCTCGTAAATAAGCAACATAGGACCCACCTTGTAAACCGTTAGAGATAGAACAAAAGTTTAAATGTAAAAAAAGTTCCTTATAAAAAATTTAAACACTTTTATTTGAGACATTTTTTGGTCGTTACTGTGTACCCGTACATTATATTGTTGCATGTGTTTTTTTTGTTTATTACTATGTCCACTGAGGAAGTGAGAAGAAAGATACTGTTATTAATTTATGAGTAAGAGTGACTATCTGTCTTTACTTACGACACATAAAAAACAAGCGATTATGTAATCAACACTGTCTATACATGGTATTTTAACAATTAATTCAATCAATTGTTTGTGTTCACTAGTTTTCTTAATTACTAAATATATGTTGTTGAGCTTGTAGAAATTATTTTTTACTTTTTAGTTCAGCTAGTTACAAAAGCGTGCTTTTTTAAATTATGATTTATTTAATTGAACTTCCAAAAGTAAAATTCATGAATTTATTTCATAAAATTATGTTCACCTATATATATTTGGATAAATACTATATGAATATATAGAAGAAGAGGTTTTATTGCATTGCTAGTGAAGCCGGTTGTTGATAAATAAAATTGTAAGGTGCATCCGGTGTTGACTTTAATATGCTATCTTCCTCTCTTATACATGCATACAAGTAGATATTTTGTGTGAATGTATTATATATACAAAAATACATAAGATGTGATTGTGAATATATTAGTCTACACGCAGGATAATTCCACTTGCAGGTTTTAAATATTTTTATGCGTACATGAAAAAGATAAAAGAAATTGTTATTTACAAAAAATTTCACTGGGTAACTCGTCTTAGGTACAAAAATATGAATTTTGTATTTATTGTATAGCGTAATACTATTTCGCTCTAAAAATCCGCCATTTTGTTTTTTTTTTAAAAACCTAGCTGAGGCTCGGGTTTTTGAGAGAAATATACTGATACTTGAAATGTTAAAATCCATTGAGCCGTTTGGAAGATACGTGGTAATAAAGAAATTTACAAACATGCATACAGACGTACAGACTTGCATACAAGATACGCCCAAAAAATATAACCGTTTTTTTGACAGTGGGGTAAAAATTAACTAAATATTTTCTTATTTGTGTCCTACATTTCCAAGAAAGAAAAAACATTCAAGGAAAAGTACAACGTTTTTCATTAATTATTTATAAAATTTGATAGAAAAATAAAACTAGGATAAATGATTACGTACGTCCCCCGGTTATTTGCGTTAAAAAGGAATAAAAATGCAGAATGACCTTAATTTTGTTTACACAAAAGTTTGTAGCTGTTTCCTTAAAACAGGCTTAATAAATAAAAACTTGAAAAGGAAGCCAGCGTATGAACTAAAAACCCATTACCTTTGTACACTTTTTTTTTTTACAAAGTATCTTGTGACGCCAATCCGCCCGTCTGTTCTGTTAACTGGACGAACTATAATAATAACTAAACAATATACGGGATGGATGGATGGATGAATATGTTTTGTGTACGTGTGGTTGAACTGCTTATAGGCTTATATAGGTTATGTGTGGTTGGAATGTCTATATACCAATACATACAATTGTGTTATAATCTGTCTTGATAAAACTTAAAATAACATTTTTTTATTTCATTTCATTCATTCAATTTTGGAATGTACCTATGAAACAAGAATGTTATAGATTTCATGTAGGCCGTCGTATATTGTGTTATTTTCTTTCGGATAGAGAATTCTTGTTTTCCCACTGATATTCAAAATCAGCTTTCATCAATTTTGAAAACATTTAAAATATGGTAGAATAGAAAAATAATGTGTAGCCGCGCACGTTATCGAAAGTGAAATAAAATTGACAAATCGAACTTAAAACTTCTGAAATTAGTACCCAACCCTAGCGAATTAGACGCTTATGAAAGCATCTACATTCAAAAACTGAATAATGAACAATGAACTTGGACAAGGGACCTATTCCAAATTCGTATTTAATAAAAATTGCAAAATCAAGGTTGAATTTCTAAAGTTGGCAATGGATTGTGAAAATAAAAGATTATTAACTTTCATGATTTATTTATAATTTTTAATTTAAGTTTGATCTTGTAATTATTTTAAACGGCAAAATTTAAACGTCAAAAAATACTCGAATATCGTTGCGCATAAGGATCATGCGCATTGGCCACGCACTAATCAATTTAAGGAAGTTGAATGGCTGACATCACTGACATTACAATTTAACAGATACTTAGAGTAGTATAAATTGTAGGTACACGAAAATATCAATGTGCATTGTGCAGTCCGCCACCAAATTAGCAACGAGTAACATACACAATAAGAGTAATTACGATTAGCTAATTCATACTGATGATGACTACTTGGTAGTCGAAATACGGATTTATATAATACGAAAAATTGGATCTAAGAAATTGGGGTCAAAATCGAAATTTATTTTGAAATCTCATTTATTATCTTTGATAATAGTAATAGAAAGCTGTTGGTCTAGCCTCTCCCAGTTGAATCCACCATAGCTTGTAAGCTTTTGTTTGACCGTAGAAAAAGATAGCCAAATAAAGTAAGATAGTAAGTAAAAAGTATACACATACATATATGAGTTTTGTATTGTTAATGATATATGTTGTTATTGTTCATGTCTTTGTTATTATACTTATTTGATTATTATTAAAGGATATTAACTATTAAAAATTACTTTGTGTTACAAAATAATGATCAATAAATGTATACCTAAATTTAGATTTGAAATTGAAAGGTATAGATATGACTGACATGCCAATTATTAAAATTATTTAAAGCTTTCAATACTTATTCATACTTATTCATGCATTTCACGTGAACTAAACAACCATCTGTAATGAATTTGTGTACTTACTGCACAGAAACATATTTTTGAAAAGCAAATAGATTCTGTTGAAAATTGGATGTAAAATTGTACTTATAATAAATGTTTTTATGAACGAATCTATAACGATATTTCATAAAGTATGAGCCCTAGGTACGTTCATATGATGACATTAAATTTAAAGTTTATATGATTAACTCAATAAAATAAAAAATCCATGAATCCTAACTTTCTGCCACGTAGGACATATATATGGCACAGCGGCCATTTTCAAGGCAGAGGGAATGGAGGAAATAAAATGAGTAAAAATTGAAAAAAATTTCTGCTCTTTACCAAAAAAGTGCCCTTACGATCGCACGAATGCTATGTAATGCTAGTAGATATACCCCCGTCCCTTCCTGCCTAATATCAATGAAACGCCTTTTTCGGGCGTTTGGGAGGAGGGATAGGGGAATGCCTGTCGGTAGTATGTGACGTTTGTGCGATAATTAAGGATATTATTTATTAAGTGGACGAAATTTTTCTCAATTTATACTAATTATATTAGCCCTGGTATTGCCCAAAAAGACAAATGAAAAGAATATTCTGTATTTTTATGAAACAAAAAGTGTCTCCACTTTTTTTTTGGCAGAGTGTAGTTTTCATAAGGTAGGTGTTTTAATAAAAAAAATATTGCTCATAGATTTTTACTATCATTTAACAGTGTACAAATGAGGCGAATGAGGCAAAATCACAAATAAACATTCCCGTATGGATGAAATATCCCTTAAAGCATTTTTGGAACACATAGTTAGCAAGAATGGAAAGGAATATGGTTGGTTATAAACATAGATACACTCGAAACATTCACGCAAGGTTATCTTTATCACCACCCATACACAAACTAAATTAAATATTCTGTACAGTAACATACCTACCACTCATTATTTAGCTTACTTATTTATTTCTAGATGTATATATATATATGAATCATCACACATATGAAAAAGTGATGTGATATTGTTGGCTATAATATCACAAGTATAAAAGAAAAAAGTCTCAACTAACCGACAGAGGGACTGCTAGACACCTACATTGAGAAAACTATTGTGTAGATAAGCTGCGTCCCATAATAATACATATGTTTGCTGTCTTAATGAAAAGGAAAATTTTCTTTAATTTACATAAGTAATTCATGGATACATGGACATCTAGCAAGAGAGCAATTCAAAAATTATAGGAAAAGCTAAAAATATAAAATAAAGATATCTAAGAATTTCAAAATATAGAAATGCAGCATTAATGAAAAAAGACCAAAACTTTGCTACATTATTCGACAAAAGGTAAGCAAATATAGTGCTTAATAATATTCGGATATGTCGCGACATGCCATGTTAGAGGGTTCGATTCCCGCCGTCACAACAAACATTAGTTTACTTGATGGATGTGATGGGCTTGCGTAGTGCACGGTTTATGCATGAAGGAAGTGTGTTCATTCTCTAAAAATAATTGAGGATGATAAATGATAAATAATAAATCATAATCAAAGCTGATCATTTGAGGATTGTTTATAGTAGTTGTGTACATACAAATACTGCGATCAGTCAAGCGAACGATAGAACAGCGGTCAGATATATGCTATCGAAACGGTTTTGATTTCCGTGGTATTATTGAAAATTATTATACAGATTGAATATTGCATATATAAATAACATTTATGACAGTCAGTCCGTTAAATATTAAAACATGGCTGGTCAGTCAGCCCTAATGTATGTACAATAAATAAATAAGCTATGTTCTCATATTTAACTGATTGACTGACATGACTGTTTTTATATGCAATATACAATCTGTATAACAATTATCAGCTTTATTAAATTGATTTAAATACCACACAAATCGTAACCGTTCCTTTAACTGACCGCAGTATATGTATGTACACAACTACTTTAATAAAGGACTAACAAGCAACCCAATAAGCTTCTAATACACTCTCTACCTTGCTATCCAAGTAAAATGTAAATAATTAGGGGAAATTAAAGGAATAGTAAAGTTGCTGATTACCAAAATCGATAAATTTTGATTGAAATCGAAGTTAATGTAAGAAAAGTTTTTAATATTTTTAATAATTTTCATGATTTAACGCCAAGAAAAGAAGGTTATACTATCATTTTATGATGCATAAAACAAATTACACAAGTATTACAAGCCACGTAACGATACAACGATTACAAGAAAACTTCAAATAATCATATACCAGAAATTGAAACTGTGTCTCTTGGATTCATATCAAGCGTCTTACCAACTGAACCATATATACTGAATGTGTAATGTGAAATATTTTTCAGCACAATCACGAATTTTTACTTTAGTCCAAATGCATTAGCTCTACCTCTATCTACTTTATAATTTCCAGCCGGAATGGGACGCATGTTACAAACAACCCAAACTGTAACAAATAAATATATACAATATGAAGGAACTAAAATGCAGGTTATAACATGTTTTATTATTATTATTATTATTATCTTAATATAAATAAACATAAATGTATATGAAATATTAAACTGTATATTAATAAATGATAAAATATCAACTAAAGAACTAAACATATACACACAAAATAAAAAATACATCATACATACAGTCTGATTTTATTTATTCATCATATTCAATAGATATCTAATTATTGTGTAAAAGTATTTTTATTTTATTTTATAGATTACAAATATCATATTTCATTCATGTTTCTTTTCATTCAATAAATATATTAAAGTAAATGAAAATATAGTAGGTATGTATTCAAGAAAGGTGTATTTAGTTTTGTATTTTATGTTGTACGGTATATTCTGTAATGAGAATCGATTGTAATGGAATGACGTAATTTATAATATCATTTATTTTAAAGTACACACAACGAGAATAGTACGGCAATAGAGTTAGGATACTGTTCCCAATTGCACATGACCTAAAGCGCCAAAGTTTTCTAAATTTTTTCGCCCACTCAGGCAAATTTTATCGGCTCAGGTTCCACATTCCGGAAACCTATTAGAACTTGGTCTATTTTGATCTCAAATTTGAAAAGTATGACCCAAATTTAGTAGGATTAAATATTTGGTTTATCAAAATAGGCTAAAATTTGGATGTGAGAGAGCAAAATTAATTTTTTTTAATTTTAATGACGTCATTAAGTTAAAAAATTTGATTTTTTTGATAACACAGGCAAATTTAATCCGATCTTATTGGAAACCCACTAATTTTAGGTCATTCTTTTCAACTGTGAAGTCAATTTTTCACTAGGTTTATTTTGATCACAAATTTAAAAAGTAAGACCTAAATTTAGTGGAATTGCATACTTGGTTTATAAAAATTGGATAAAATATGGATATGATAGAGCAAAATTAAAATTTTTGGATTCTGATGACGTCATAAAGATAAAAAAATTTGAATTTTTTGATAAAACAGGCAAATTAGATTCGATGTTATTGGAGTTTTTTTGAAATCAACTAATTTTTGGCCATTCTTTTCAATTTTGATGTCAATTTTTCGCTAGCTATCACTAATGTGCTTGATTCCTGTACCAGGACTCCACATTCTTGAAACTTATTTGAGCTAGGTTAATTTTGATCACAAATTTGAAAAGTGTGACCCAAATTCTTGGTTTATAAAATCTGGATGTGATAGAGCAAAATTTAATTTTTGGGATTCTAATGACGTCATAAAGTAAACAAATTTGAATTTTTTGATAACACAGGCAAATTTGATCCGATCTTATTGGTACTTTCATCAAGTAGCTAAGTCGCTCAACTTTAGATGACAGAATAAAGAAATTTAAAATTAGATTTAGGTAAGTGCTCAAAAACTTTAAAATTAAAGATTATTTTTAATAAAAACATTCCATATGGTAACACTTAATGTCAAAAAATACTTCTTAAGCAAACAGTATTTCATAGTATTTTTGTAAGAGTTATCTAGGATATAATTTTTTTCAATAGAAAGAAATTCAAGGTGTAACAACTACACATTATTTATTTTATTTGCGTTAACATAACTTATACCTGTATTTTAAAATTACATATATTTCACTAATCTTTTGTGACAATTATGATGTCAATTTATGTCACGTAAAATTTTGAAACTAATAACATAATCTTGATATATGTGAGAAAATAAATGAATTCAGAAATAAATAATATCATTTTTATTTTTTACGGCTTACAATTTTTTTCATAATAATTCTAATTTATATCGTTTATTTGAATATATATTTCATTTTTACATAATCTAGACAAAATAAAATAACTAGACCGTTTTTCCATATAGGAATAAAATTTATGGATTATCCAAGAATATGAATAACAATAATTATTATTTGGATACTTATTATATCACAACATCATTCATATAGAGAACTAAGCGCTGCTTGGCCAAAAAATAACTGTTTTATTTCTGTTTTGAATTGGACGTTTATTTTGAAACTCACAACACTTATTTTTCATGGTAATTATTCGTTTATTTTGCCCTATACCAAATGTGAAAATTACGATAGGTACTGCATTTTCAAAATTTATTGAGGATACGTTAAATATGACCAAATATTTGAAAAGAATGGTCGAAAATTAGTGGCACTGCATACTTGAATGATTCCAATTGGTTAAAATTTGCTTGTGATAGAGCAAAAACAATTTTTTTTTGAATTTCAGACAACAGATATCACTAATAAATTTTTTGAGATATTATGATCTGCCCATATTAGGTAACCATCAGATATTTGGGTACTCTCCTCTACTGACTTCTATTTTTAGCAAATTAATAATGTTTAGCTCGAAAGATAATCTGTTCTTTCATTACCTTAAATGTTTAAATGGTCTGGCTGTATAAATACTTGATTTGATGAAAGCAATTTTCTAAATGAAAATCAAATGAATAACACAAAGAATGATGAGTAAATGTAAACAAAGTTTTTCTGCATTCCAATTAAATTGGATAACGTTGAACACTGTTTGTTAACTAATAAAGTTGTCTATCACAGTTTTTATCAAACATATTGAGCAATGTTAAATGAAAAACTTCGATGTTAATGCCACACAACCTCTATATAAAGGTTATATAGAAGCTAATTCAAACAGGTTCAGTATTACGTCCTGAATGTAAATGCACAAAATACTTACAAAAATAGGCGGGGGAAGTACCTCCATTTTAAGGAAAACCGTTTTAGGCAATATTTTTATAGTCGTGCACTTTAGACCAAAAATGATTATAAACTTTATACAGATAATTAAATTACCTTTTTTGTAAAACATTTTTTTTTTGTATCACTAAACGTTTATGACTAATACGACTATGAAGATTTACTTATTGATTATTTGACCGATATCTCTTCTAATATTTGTTTAAACAAGAAAGTGATATAATAACTTTACAACTTAATTTTTAAATCTAAAAATTTTACTGTAAACTTTTTTCTAAAATTAATATTTATGAAGTTATAACGCGTTTAATAATGAAACCACCGGGTGCAAGATTCATATTGATTAAGGTTTAAAATGGAAGTTTGGAATTCAAGGGACCTTAATATTCTTTAAAAACTAATTAATTATCAAACTATTGAGTGGGAAATATTACCTCTTAAATTAATACGTGGAGGTAAATATTATTTTATAAGTTGAATAATATGTAGAAAAATATTTATAATGGTAATTCATCATGTTCAAATCATAATCCATCATTTATTTATCGGACTTTTACAAACTGATATATACGTTAATATACTTGTTATGTTTAACTTTAGCACACTTTTAAAGCTGTGCTAGTTTTTAAATAAAATGGGAAAAAAAACTCGATATTTTGCTGACGTATTAAAATATGTACTTTTTTCTTGTTGAAAATGTAATTTTGATGTATATTTTATTTCCGTTAGTTATTAATTGGATTGGAATGGAGTAAATGTTATAAATGCCCAAATCTTTGAACATTGACTACAAATCGATTAACATAAAAAGTATAACAAAAATTTATACATTTAAACATAATTTAAAATAGTTTGCTGGTCCTCTTTGATGTAGAGCATTGAAAAAGTAATCAAATTCCCATCGCCCGAAATTGACCTCGTACAGCCCTGTCCAACCCGTGAATCAGAGAGCTAAAATCTCCTCGGACTCGTGTTAATGTGTGGTTCAGAAAAGGATGAAATAACAGGAATTAAGATTAATAATTTGGTTGGCGTTTACGTTTTTACGTGGTAAGCTAGCTATCCAAGTACCTTAATCGTCTTCTCCCACGTGTTTTACACCCTTCTACATCCCCCGGTAGTGGTACAAATTAGGTATACTCACTCCAATTGATTTTTAGTATTCTTAGCCAAAACCATGTTTCTTTCAAATGCTATCAAGAATTTTGAAAAATTTTTATTAATCGTCCAACTTTTACAACCGTAAATTAAAACTGGACACACACAACGAATATAGATCTTTTGTTAAAACTTATCGCTTTGTTACATAAAATCTTTTTTAATTTGTTAAAGTCCGTTATTTAGATTTTAAAAATGCCAAATGAATCCTATAAATCTAAATTTATATTGTTTATTTATTATTTACTAGCAGATACTCGCCCGCTTTGCCGGACAATTTTTCCTTTTTAAAACAAAAATTGCAAAAAATCGACAAATTTTTTTAATCTCCAATTTTAGTAAAACTCAGTATATAAGGTAATTTTGACCTAAAAAGTACAAAAATCGGGTGCATTTAATGACTGGTCTATATTTGTTGGTCCATATTTGTCTATAAAATTATTAACATGCAGTCCCCATGTACAAAATTCGCATCCCGATTTGAGCCCCTAAGGATATGAATTCCTTCTTAATGCTCACTTACGTTACTTAAGGAATACTTCTTAACCCAGCGGATTCAGCTGTGCGTTGATCGTTCAGTCAGCTTCCATTCTTATAGGTATATATAGATTTAACTAATAATAGTGCCAAACACGCGACAATTTTTATTATTTTTAAAATCTTGGTGTGGATATTTATTATTAACCACACTTATGATAATCCTTAACTATCTGATAACGAATACATAATTTAACGTTTTATAAATTTATAACTATAAATTTATTTTAAATGTTTTTTTTTTTCTGTTTAAATTTTTATACCATGTATATATGAAATATACATAGTATATTAAGTTTTTATACCATGTATATATGAAATATACATAGTATATTAAGTTTCGTCCCAAGTTTGTAACGCTTAAAAATATTGACGCTACGAAAAAAATTTTGGTATAGGTGTTCATAGAATCACCTAATTAATCCATTTCCGGTTGTCCGTCCGTCCGTCCGTCTGTGGACACGATAACTCAAAAACGAAAAAATATATCGAGCTGAAATTTTTACAGCGTACTCAGGACGTAAAAAGTGAGGTCAAGTTCGTAAATGAGCATCATAGGTCCATTGGGTCCGTAGGACTCATCTTGTAAACCGTGAGAGATAGAACAAAAGTTTAAATGTAAAAAATGTTCCTTATAAAAAAATAAACTTTTGTTTGAAACATTTTTTTGTAAACAATACTGTTTACCCACGAGGGCGTTAATTAGGTGCAAATTTTATAGTATGTATTAATATAGGAATATCAGTTGTGAGTGTGTCTATTTAAAAGTGAATATCTTTTGTTATTTACGTGACGTCAAAAAACAAACGATTGCGCATCAACACTGTCTATACATGGTATTTCAACAATTAACTCAGTCAATTGTTTGTTTTCACTTGTTATACTGTTAATTATGCATGTTAATTTATACAATTCTAACTGGTGTAATATTATTTAATTGCTTTTTTGTTTCTTTTTCTTCGTATGTATGAATCCCAAATTATTACGAATGTTTTTTGTTGATGTTACATTTCGTAATTACCCAAATGACTCATGAAAAATTTGGTTTTTCTTTTTTTTCCGAGCATCAAATATGAAAAGAACGTATTTTTGAATGTTTATTCTGATAATTACTCGCCAACGTTCGTATAAGGCTAATATAATGTTCGGGTTGAAGATAATTTAAATTATTTTCTTTTTTACCTTTTAATTTTAACTTCTAATTTAAAATTTTAACCTCATGATAACCAGCTACTTAGTTCATTTTTACATCACTTTATAACTATTGTCTCAAATATAGGACATTCATTTTTAATTTTAAATGACGAAAAATCACAAACTATGATATTTTATGTGCCTTGTACGAAAAATTTTGAAAAACTATATTAGGTTAACTTTCAAATTATCGAGTAGTTTTAATATTCAACTCAAAATTTAAGAAAAACTAAATTGTTTTCATCTGTCAATTGTGCTCAACGGTTGTAAAATATTTTGTGCCATATATGGGACAAAAGTTACCATGAGGTTAAAATACCTCGAATATGTTTGCTTATTTATATAAAACCCCATACATTTAAAGACACACTTTAGAAGTTACATTTAAAAATTATTAAGGTATGTTGCAATAAAATGAAATTGTAACAGTATGATAGGTACAATTTTTTTAATAAACATATATTTCAAAGGGAAAAATTTTCGCTCCTTTGGGTTTTCAAACTCGTTTTTGTATATATCATATCGCACAAAAGTTTCAAGATTGGCATATTCATCTATTTGAACTATACATGTACATATATGTATAATTGTTCAGCTTTAAGTTTTAATAATAACAGAAATGAATAACAATTTGAAATAGCGAGAATTAAAACTGATATAGCTATATCCCAGTTAAACCCAGGCTTATGAAACTACTTTTATAGTAAAAACTAACATGCAATGATCTTAATAATGAAAAAAAAACAAATTACAAATTATTATATTTATTTATGATGGTAGTGTGCCATGGGTGCGATATGTTTTTGACCACTGATTGGATGTGTCTTTAAAAATGAAATTAAGAAATTGAAGTCTTAGAAACGTCTACCTTTAGTCATAGGAACAGTCATAAGAATGTTGTGAAAATTTTGGATATGTTATCTTATTTTGAGAGACAAATGTTACCGGGGAAACGAAACAACCAAAAAAAAAATGTTATTCTTTAGTTTCATAGATATTAATCCCTTTAATACCACTTCATTTGATTTTAAATTTTGATTTTAGTGTAAATTATACATAGATAAAGGCAAAAAAATCATTTATAAACAACGGATGTTTTCACAACGTTAAAGTTGGGAAAAACTGTTTAAGGACTGAAAATTAAGATAATTTTGGAAAATATATATAAATATTTCCCTCGAACAAGTATTAAAACTGTTTAAACGTTTAATATATCATAAAACATTTGAGACTCTTATAAACTATTATTAATTGACGTTTGGAAATTGATTTCCATTTCTTGTTAAATTGAAATATTAATATTTACTTTTACTGTATCGTCTTTTTGGAAAGTAAATATTCTGATTTATAGTGGCATTTAATTTAAAGGAACAATTCTTTTTACCCGACTGTCAAGGAGTGGTTATGTTTCTCGCGGGTATTTTGTATGTATGTATGTATGTTTGCATGTATGTATGTATGTATGGATGTATGTATGTATGGATGTATGTATGTATGGTTGTATGTATATTTGTTTGTATATTTCTTTATTACCTACCTCGTATCTTTCAAACGCTTCGTGGATTTCGACAGATAAGAAACGTTACATTCGTCTTAAAAACCCAAGTGTCCTTAGATAGGTGTTTGAAAAAAAAGACTAAATGGTGGATTTTTTACGTTTCACATTTCAACATTTCAACTTTTTAAAATCCCCTCTCAATTTTTTTAAAGAATCTTAGTGAAGTTGAACATGTAAGCATAAGTCTCAACTCTAACGTCCATGATAACTTTAAAAAGTTAGTGTTAGTTTTCTAAACACAAAAGGAAAATAAAAAATGATAAGCGCATTAAATTTAAAAAAAAATTTTATTCTGTTCGTTTATGTAGTATGGAGAAGCAAAATATACACACTATTATGCTTTATAAAATTAAAAGACACCAGCAGAAAGGACTCACTTTACTATCTTTTAGAATAAATTTACTAATAGTGATTAAAACTTTAAGTTTATTATTGGTATCATTATTTAGTATGGTATTATGGTAGAGATACTTAGAATTATAGTAATAAATGGTAACGCCACTGTTTACTACCAGTAGTAGTTAAACAATCTGTTATATGTCTATAATTAAAGACAGATAAATGTTGACTTCCTTTACAAGAACAAAGAACGATTCTTATTATATTTGTATTTTCTCTACGTATATGAATACCCAATACACTATACAGTAACTGTGTGTTACAAGGATAAACACCTAAACATTAACTTGTGAGTTCAGTGGATTTCAGTGTTGGATCAAACTTTTGTAAAGTTGTATTTTCTTGTGATAAATTGATATAAAAAAAAAATTAAGGATCTATACTGCTTTTCACTGTAAAAATACTGTCACTTTTTCATTTTGTTTGCATTTTTTATATAACCGCTGTACCTACCAATTATTTGAATTTCAAATATTTTTCTGAAGGAAAGCTAAAATTGTCATATTTCATAAACGAAGAAGAAAAGCTTAATAAGATTTCCTTAGTGAAGAATTTTCCATAATTCTCTTAATTAAACAAATATTTTCAACAAAAGCCGCAGTGGTTCTTCACCCGGACTGAGATAGGATTAAAATATACAATGCTTGATTTTAGATGTTTTTATTTTTTTGGTAAATGATTTCCTCTTGTTATTCTAAAAGTGTTCTTGAGAACTTTTGTAAGTGACAGCCTCGAGCCTGACAAGGTCGGGAGAGGTGGAGGGGAGTTGTAAAGTGTTTGTTTTATATCCCTGATTGAGAAACTCCCTGTCTATGCCAATGATAACTCTAAATGTTGGTATCGAGAATTTTCTTTAAGTTATGATGGTTGTATCTTCCTAGCCTTAGTTTTTAAATGCTGTTGCTAAACTTACGAAGAATCACATGTGAATTTTATCAAACACTATGACGTGTAATTACACTGATTCGGTAATCATTTCGGATGAAATTCGAGTTGATTTATGAATGAGAAGGTTAAATCTAATTTATACTTAAATATTTACGGGCATTCTTTTTGGTATTTATTTTTTAAATAGAGTGGTTTATAAGAAATAATTGCTTACTAAAATTGAAAAGAAGTTTAAGTCTACCCACAGGTATTAATGTTAGGCAATTATCGATATACTTCCGAGAAAATCTACAGAGAATTCAATAAAGCACAAAGCATCAGACTATAATATTGATTTATTGAATTTGAAAATTCTTTATCACAAGAAAACTCTCAAATTTGGAGAGATGATCTACATTTTCTTGGCATAATTGCAAATTTTTATTTGTTTTAAATGTAAAATATGTGCAAAAAAACTACTGGAAAATTAAAGTGCACTATTATCATCAAGGAATAAAGAAATATTGTGCTTTTTAATTGTTTTTTAATTAATATTTAAATTATCTATTATGAAAATGTAAATTTTACATATCTTTTTAATTCTTTTACAACTATCTTTTAATAAATAATTATTTAAGTTTCGAGTTTGTTATAACGGCCATATTGACTAGTTGACGTCATAAGCGATTTTCTCAATATTCAAAGTCTTCATTCTGATATTCAATATATGAATAATCTTATCAAATAAATATCTATTGTTCAGAATATTCACAAACTATCAACAATTTAACTATCTCAACAAATTTAATGTCTTAATATTAATATTTTAATACGATTAAGATATGATTGTTACAAGTTCAACTCTGTATCATTGTCAGTATAATATTATGTACCAACAAACATCACCTCCAAACAACATACTCAAACTCAAACTGAATGTATGTTGTATGTAGGAGTATTTTGATATAAGTAGACAAGGAAAGGGCTATAGATAGATATACTACTACCTTTACAATCTGCTTATCGTCTGTAATCTTAATTACTCTGGTGTTGTTATATCCTTAGCGCGTTGAAACACTGCCCGTGAGGCTTCTGGTTTAATTACACTTCGAGAAGATGTTGTTAGTGGTTGGTCGTCATCATCATCGTCGTCCAACTAACGAATAAACGATATGAAATGTAACTGTACTAGAACTAAAGACATTCTCAATATTATACAGAGCATAGCCATATAGAATATAGCAACAAAGATGGACAACAAAGGTTGAGCACATTAAATATATGACCAGATTTGAGGAGAATGAGCTGTGAGCGTTATAACTATCTACTATAGTAGGTAACTTAGTTAACCGGACCTGCGGACAAGATAACTATTATGTTTATATATACCTATGTATATATCTTACATTTAGTTAAACATACAACATATATTACTAATATTATTATACTACATAATAGAATCAATGACAAGTCTTAATCTGAAAACTCTTTCAATGACTAGCTATTACTTGAACACCTGAAAAAAGGTTTAATTCAACTAAAAGTTATACTTACCTCGAAAATTTCGTAAAAATAGATAGATGCTCCGTTAATTATTGAAAACCATCAATTATTTACTTAACGGGGATTGAATACAAATCTATAATAACGAAATTTACAGAATTTAAAAAAATTCCCGACAAATGTCTCGGGTACGGAACTCTAAGCTCGCACTCGAAACATAGCTTAGAACATTGTCTATTAAATTATCTTTTTCCTTATAACCTTCTCCAAATTGAAGCCTTCTCAAATTTTGAAGATCATCGCCTCTTTTTTAGTTGTATCAGGTACAACATAACTAAAAACACTCTCCATTAATTTACCTTTCAATAAGAAAAAAAAATCAAAATCGCGCATTATTTAGACATTACGAGACTAGATAGATTTCAACTTGTCGTCGACAGCTAGAAACACATAATATACATATACACTTACTTGTCAACCATTTCACCTAGTTTTGTTATGTAATTTACTTATTATCCCTTAAGAATATATGTATACCACCTATGAAACATATCCAATACATCATAACCTCTCTAAATCTATGAAGTGCCTTAAGAGAATTCTCAAGGCATTTTGCAGTTTAGTAATTTAAATCAACAATATTTATTAAAGTTCAAACTGAACAAATCACAGTTATAAACATATTTGTTGGAAATAAAATCATCAAGTCCTTTATTTAGCACATTATTGCACTTCGTAACAGTACACGAGTGCGGGAAATTTTAGGGCTTTACTTTCAACGTTCACTTATCCTGGCTGTTTTCTGTCTATATGTCGTTAAATATGGCAAACAAATGGAAAACGGACTAAATAAAAACAAAAAAATTTTGAGATTTTGAGTTGAGAAATTTGGATGGTGCGAAGCGACAAAGAGAATAAAACCAGAAATAAAGTATTTCATATTCCAGGCTTTCGTAATAAAAATCAGCAATCTAAATGTAGAACTTCATTTTGCATCACTCTGTACATACACATAGACACGCAGATTACTATACATAAGTTATATTATCACTTAAACCTGTTAGCTTATTCTTTATCATTCGGTTAAATGCTCAAATTTAGAAACAAAAAAAATTATCTTCATTAGTCAAATCATAAATTAGTTACGAGTATAAATGTAAACGGATTATCAGAGAGAAAATATATAAATTACCATAATTTAAATTTATTGGTAGTATATTTCTTTTGATTCCATTTAGAAAAAAGTAATCAGATCTACGGATTACTTCTTTAAGTGAAGGACATTGGTTTCAAATAATCTCCATTTATTTTTGAACACCGTTCGTTATATATGGTCGGAAGGTGGTTTAATAGTCGAACCTTTTTCGTATATTTTTCAAATTCTTAGTTTCCAAAAATCATTTTCTTTGATTGTATTGTGAAAATTAGGTATTATTGTTGTTCATACTTTCTAACGTTTATCAATCAATGCAACTCTAATTTCTATATATTCGAATTCAGATTACATTGTTTATTACTCTCAATGCCATCCGATACATGCAACTGAAGTATAAGAATGTCCATTTTTATACATCGTGTACAATTATTAGCAATAATGTTACTTAAAAACTTATAACATTGAGTTATATCGTTAATTTTGCAATATTCTTGGTTCTAACCAATTCCAAAAGATATGGCATGATTGGAAATTTGGATGTTTTTTCATGGAAATTGGATTGTGAAGGCAAGTTTATTGCAAACAAAAAGTTTATTACTTTCCAATAAACGAATTAGTAGAATTTAAATATAAAATTATTATTTTTTATGTGCCAGAAGGTGAGCTTAGACGACCCGATTAGTAGATAAATGTGCGATAAATATCATTAAACTTATTTTCATTGATAATATACTACACTTTTCCGCAGCGAATATGGCTTTGATAATTGAATTTAGAAAAAATTCACTATTTTAAGCTTGTACTTTTACTTTTAGAATTATCTCATTTTAGATGAATATAAACTCTGAGTCGCAAAGTAATGTGTTTACAAATTCTATAAATATTTACAGAATTATGGTAAAAGTAAGGATGTTTGTTTGTTTATTTGTTGCACTTTCACGCAAAAACTAGCCATTGCATTTGAATGAAATTGTACAACAATATAGCTCATACATCAGAATAACACATGTGCTTTAAATTTAAAAAAATAATAATATAAAAATTAAATTTATTCTGATATTTACTGCGCCACCTATGATCATAATTTTGAACCATAAATTAAAGATTTCTGTACAAATTTAGAATAGTAAATGTCAAACAATTCATGGCCATCTTTTCTGAAATACTCAATGAATTATGACTATTTTACACTTTGAAAAGTTGAAAACAATGCATATATTTTAGCTGTATAAAACAATCCCTTCGAGTGATATGGAAGGGATATAAGTGAGATCAAAAGAGGTGGAGGTTATTTTTCGGATTAATAAACAAATTCGATATCATCAGTTGTTTGGAAACACTTTTAAAAAAATCATCTTATTGTCTTATCCTATGTGTCTAATATTCCCAAAGATATCCGCAAAAAATTATTTTTACTATTTACTATAATTGATTTTTTGAAGCAGCCTGTTTCGCTCAGACTACATCCTCCAAGACTTGTTAATATTTTGAAACAAAAAAAAAAAAACAAACAAAAAAAACAAAAAATTAAAACACCCAAGTGTTGTTTTTTCATGGCAGACACTGTACATACATATACCTAGATATCTACTTGATATGCAGGAAGGTATAATCTTCATTTTCCTCTAAATTTAGTATTAATACTAGGTCAGTAGGATAATCTTTCACTCGTATATATTTTATACCCAAACCTTCATATTAAATAACGATTCAAAATTTCTATATACTAAAAGAGAGGAATCTATTTCTATTACTATTACCACTACAACTACTATGTTTTATTTTATATGTCTGTATTTAAGCGGTGCAATAATAGTGTGGCTTGCTATGGTTTGGCTACATACATGTGTATTGTATATACATACTGGAATTAAAAATAAACTGAACTACTTTCGAAGGAATTACAATCAGAAACTTTCGGAGCTATTAACCCGTAATAGGATCGTTTAATCACAGATCATCTTTACCATCAGAATTATTTCTTAAATGTTCAAATTTTTTTCATAATTAATCCCTTTTCCTAGAAAAGTAAAAACTTTGTATCTAATGCACTGAATTTTGCTTTTTCTATATTTTGTTCGTAATACATCATCTAAATACCACTTGTATTCCAAATCCTTAACCGAATCACAATAAGAGTGATACTCCCTAGGTATTTGATCTTTTTGAATCAGTTTGCACGATGTTAATACCTAGATAGTTCCTAACACAGTCAGCCATACCTGCATATCCTCCCCTTCCTTCTTTTTCCCAACCTCTTTTAATGACATGTTCTGTACAATATTGTATTGTTTAAAAAAAGAATGAATAAATTGAATTGAATTGAATTACAAGCCCAAGCCGCTTTTGGGCTGTTATATTTAGGCATAACTTTATCATTTTACGAAAGATCTTTTTGAAGAATTATTCAATAATATGCTTTACATGCCTCCTCAAATTTTAATCTGTTATATTAATACACCTACATTAATGCTTCATTGGGATACTTGAGTACTACATGAAGCATTTACGAGCTAATTTCAGAGTATTGGTCCGTGAGCTCATAAATAACTAACTATACAGCACAGGGTCTGAGATAGGCCTTGGCTTCCACGTCAATTTTAAAGCACTTCATGTTTAATTCTAGGTCAACCTATGTGCTATACGTTGGCAGCATACCCATTTGATTATTCTCACCTTTAAAAATTATAGAATAATACAATCTCCATAGAACACATAAAATACTGTGAGTTGACGAGCCCATCATTCATTATTGCAAAAGAGTGAAACTGCAAACGACATATTCAAACTTCAAAAGTAAGTCGAACAACGCTTTCACTAAAAACATATAAATTGGGGTATGGGGGTATGGAGGTTAGCGGGCCATGCTCGAGCATCGGGATTCGAAGCAATGGTTCAGAGCACCTAGCCAAATAGACCCTTGTACTCTATCCCCGCTACGCTTTTCAGTGGCTATTATAACCAACTGATGACTGTACTGAAACCCAGGATCTGCTAGTGCTGAGTTTCCTAATTTCTTCTGGTTCGACTATGGCCGGACCAAACCATTTCCTTCGCTGCTGTATGAGCGCCGGGCAGTAACGGAGAAAGTGGATCGATGTTTCTTCTGAATTTTCTCCGCATCTGTCACACGCGGGAGATTGTCTTTTTCCAATCTGATGTTGGAACTTGTTCAGGCTATCATGCCCTGTGAGTAATTCTACGATGACTCTAATTTCAGCTCTGTTTAGTTTCAAGATCTCCTCGGCTCTGTTATCGAGCGAGTTTCCTTCACCCGACAGGCTTTTGGCGATTCGCCCTCCCTCGTAGCTGGTCCATGCCTTTAATTGTTGGTTTTTCAGATTATCTCCTAATCTGTTAAGACCTTCTTGGTATGGCCTCCTCGCAAGCGTTTCTTGAGTGGGAGCCATGGTGGTTCCCAGTTTGGCCAGCTTGACTGCTCTCTCATTACCGTTTCAACCAGAGTGTCCGACACATAACATATAAACTTAGATGAAACGAAATTTTCTTGGCTCATTTGTTAACCCCCGAACCAAAAAGAGAGGTGTTATATGTTCGACTGCTATGTGTGTGTCCGCCTGTCTGCCTTTTGCATCGGAACTCCTAAACGGATGAACCGATTTTAATTTTTGTTTGTTTTTTTGGAAGGTAATTTAATGGAGAGTGTTCGTAGTAATGTTGTTTCAAGTAAATCAGTTTATTCTTAAGAGAGATACCAGAAAAAAACCGACATTTCCCTTGTTTTATCCACTTTAGGTAAGTTTTCACTGATTAGAAGTGTACATTTACATATTATATTATTATATATAGGCAGTCAGTTTTAGTTAAAAAGTACTCTTAACTTGTTTCCATTTAGTATTTAGTTTTGTTGAGTATCTATCTATAGTAAACGTATATAGTATAGTCTAGTACATACTATAGTATTGTATGGTAGGTATAGTATAGGAAGTAAGACTACTATAGTTGTACTACACACTACACAACTTGGTAATAGTAATGCCTAACATTTTATTTACTGCATTGCGACAATGAATATTATTCTGTACTATATGTGTATTCTATTCTATTCCACAATACGTTAAATACATTTACCGTATGGATTTTTGAATATATCACTCTAATAAATATATTGTTCTGTCAAATATATGCCACTTTTGCTTTATTGTTTTAATTAATCCAATGTATATTTTCGTAGTCACAATTACTGAGAATTTGTGAGAGATAAACCTGCCAAAGGTAACAAAAGTGATACCAGGAATGACCGGAAACAAATCATTTTTGAATTATAGGCTTTCGTATTAAATTGGTGTTAATTAATCAATTGAAATTGTATTCTATTTTGTAAAAAACATTGCGATGTGAGTATGTTTGCAGTCTAGTACTGCAGTCTTTATATTAACGATATCTTAAGGTACCGGTTGAGAGACAACAACTTTTGCAGGATCTGCATAAACCAGCAACTTCCGATAACTAGTATTCTGTTGTTGCAGCGCAGTTGTTACGTCCAAGTAATCTTTGTGTTCTTAAAACAGTTGTAAATTGTTCATAAGAGCAGTGACTGAGGGCGGTCAATTCTTTAAAATATCACAACAGTTTAAGGCCTAATAGTAAAATATATCTAGGGAGACGAAATTGTTATCAGAAAACAAAAGATACTTGGTTATAGACAAGCCAAGAAATATAGCGTTTTTTGTTAACGGCTAATCAATGGCTAAGTAAGAAGGCAATAGAAACGAGATATTCACAAAAAACTGATTTTCGAGACCTTTGACCTTGAATATCTAAAGATGCACACGCGTGACCATATGTAACTTTTAAGACAATATTGGTACTATCAAAAAAAAAGGTTTGTATAAAAATTCAATTTATTCAGTCAGATATTATAATTGAATATACCTCAATCAATAATGGATAAATACATATAAAGCAACAAAATTTATTCTCATTTAAAACCATAAGCTATAATCTTCTCATAGCTAGTTGGATAAATTTCCCAGTTTCAGTGCCTACTAAATTCGATTATTTGGCATAGTTTCTCATCAAAGACTTACTTTTTCATCTGGAATAGAAAATACAACTCCCTGAATGAAATAAAATTTACACTTACTAATGGACCATGCGGTAAGTTCTCATTTACCTTGAATACGACACCCTTAAACTGTACATATACACCTAGTGGATGTAAGTAACTAGAATGACTAACCAACCCCTTGTAACTGTTACGTATATTACTATAGTTTTAGTACATTCTGGCAAGTAACATCACACTTTCAACAATGGTGACAAATCATTCTTTATTACATGCAGTAAAATATCCATCCTTATTAATGATGTATGATTATTATGATACTAAATTTTGTTATTATTCTTTAATAATTGTCAATGTTGGAATGATAACAAGTCTTAAGACTATTTATTGTGATAAAATATATACAAATGGGTGTATAAACAATGGTTTTTTTATCTCAAGGAAAGGATAATATAATTTTATCCTAAATTACAGTTGACAAATGTATGCATTATTTAATTTTTTTTTTTCTATCTTACAATGTGCTACATTTTAATTTCTCGACTACAAAATTTTTAATTTTTTCAAAATAAAAATATTATTTTATTTTTTGACTCCTTTTAAAAAATTTAGTGTTTTTTTTCTCTAGATTCTTAATTGTCGAAATAAAAATTCCATTCTTTTTGTTTTCGCCAAATAGTGGCTTCCGAAATAATTATTAATTTTTTTTTTTTTTTAGTTTTAATTTTTCGAATTTAATTTTTTTTTTTGTATAACACAGTGAATCAAATAGAATGTTTAATTATACCATGTATATGAAATAGTTCCAGGTATTTTAAGTTTAGTCCCAACTTAAAAATACTGATGCTACCAACAAAATATTGGTATACGTATTCATAAAATCACCTAATTAGACCATTTTCGGTTGTCTGTCCGTCTGTCTGTCGACATGATAATTCAAAAACAACATTACTTTTTACACGTGAGATTGAAAATTTTATAATATGTATTATATGGTAATATCAATTATGTGTGTGTGGCTATCTAAGCGATTGCATCATCAACACTGTCTATACATGGTATTTCAACAATTAATTCAGTCATTTGTATGTTTTCTCTTGTTTATATTTTAAATCTACACGTTACATATATTATATATGTGTTTGCTTATAGCATAAATCCACGAGGAAAGATATTCTTATTACTTTGTGTGTAAGAGTGGTTATATTTCTTTACTTACATGGCGTTAAAAAACAAACGAATTCGTAATCAACACTGTCCACGCATGACATTTTAAGAATTAACTCAGTCAATTTTTTGATTTCACTCGTTCTTTTTCAATTTAATATTGTATTTGTTTTAATGGCAATATAGCAATTGTTTAAGCCAGTACATTATGAACATTTGAAAGACGTTCTTAAGTTTCAATGTCAGTTACATACACGGATAAAGAACTTCCATTTGCATGCCATTTATTACAAAATTGCTCAGATTGAACCACGAAAAAAACAAAAATAATAAGTAAACTTTTCCCATATACATATTATAACCTAAACAATATTTATGAAAATTGATAGTATAGAAATTGTTACTTTCTTTTTATAAATTCATCAAAGAACATATTATAGTGAAATTTGAAATAATTGTTTTTATAATATGAATATATACATAATATGTATACATATAACAAAATAGTTATAAAAACTATTATTTTCTGTTTGCTTAAACAAAACTCATAGAAAATTTAATTACTTACAAGTAAATATTTCACTTTAATGCTAAATTAACTTTTAGTTGTTTAAATAGTACTTATTAACTTGTATATAGTTTATTTATAACATTTTCTGAAAATGTTCCATATAATACTTACACAATGTGATTTCATAATTTATGCAACTTTGTTTAGTTATTTTCGACAAAAAGATATTGAGAATGGGATAAAAAATAGAAAGTATTTTTAGGCGTTGTTTATTATATTGAACATTTGAACATATTTTTTCCTTATTATGTACGTTCTTTCTACTTCTGGGCGAGTTTATTTTATACCCACATAAAAATTTCAATATTAATTTGTCTACCGGAAATGCCAGGTCGATGTTGTGTAACAGTTTGGTTCAAATCGAATCACCATTAGAATCTTTGCCGAAAATAATTTAAAGATTTTAACTGATTTTTCTGAAAAAATGGTTCACTCACATGCAACGAAATATCAAGATTTCCTTTTTTATTATAAATGAAATTTTGCATTCGATTTTTGTCGATTCAATGTGGCTAACCAAAAAACATTTGAGAACAAAAATTGATTTGCTTTTCCTTCTGATTTCAAATTTTGGTCACGGTTCCTTTTACAGGTTTTTTTATAACGTCGCAAGAATACGAACATTAAATTAATTTTCATTTTTCAAAAAATGCTGTTCTGAAAAGTTATTCAACCGTATCGTTTCTTAGAATCTTATCCCTGTTTACTTCCCTGATCTCTAATTATTTTCAGATTTTCACGCACGTACAGATGCTGTTACTAACCGTTGTTATCTATGATTGGTTTTCCATTAGGTTTCCACGAGGTTAATGCCGGGATAATTCCTAACAAAGTCAGCCATAGCTGCATACCTTCCCCTTCCTTTCTTTTTCCCTATCCCTTTTTAATGGCATGTTCTGTACAATATTGAATTGTTTAAAAAAAGAATGAATAAATTGAATTTGAATTTGAATAGTCAACAAACAGTTGACTTTTATAACGTGTTTTTTTTGTAAGGTAATATTTTTAGGTTCATAACAGCTAATTTTGTGGAATACATAAAGCGTAATTTGGGAGTTGTATTTTCGACCTTTTTGAAAAGCAATATCACTGCTGGATTCTGGGGTTTGAGTGTTCTTATCTGTGTGAAATGTTGACCTACTCTGGAGACCACAAAATCTTATCCTTATAGACGTGGAACTACACAAACTTTGCATTTTTTTTGAAGCGTTATTTTGGCATGGGTACATTAACCGCAACAAAACATGTTAAGCAAAGTTCATCTATAATTTGTAAATTGACACCCACTTGAAAGAGTCATGAATTATTTACACATCTTGCTAAATTTACACATCATTGGAACTCCAGCTCCAATCCAGTATTCTTAGACCCGAAATCACATTTCAACAAGAATCTCTTTAATTTCCTTTCAAATGAACCCAATGTCATGCCGATTGATTTTGTTTATATGTATGTAAGTTTATACCTTTTATAAACAGCCTTGTATTATTGATTACGAAAACTTATTCAATATCAAAATCATTTGCAATAAAGAACCATTTAACTTTAAACACAAAAGAGTTCATTTACTTTTAATTATAAGAATGAAAATTGTTTAAATTTAGTTGCAGACTTTTATACTCTTGTATAACCAAAATGATAAATTTTCATCTTGTTACGTGTTAATTATAAGGTAAGCGGTTGAGACTTATGAAATTATAATGTAATAAATAAAGATAAGAGTGGAAGCTATATAGTAGCTGTAAAAAGGGTATTAAGTAATATTTATATAGGTAGTATGTTTTTAGTTATTATTTCATTAAACAATGTATTTATGAAAACTTTTTACGAAAACTGTTTATTATTTATATTTTAACAACATAACAACTCTATATATGTGTAGTATTTTCCCTGCAATAATTTTATATGAGCGTATTTTCATTATGTTAATTTAAAGGAATTTATAATGATTGTACTAATCGTTTAATATTTTAAAAAATCTATATATATATATAAGAATGGAAGCTGACTGATCGATCAACGCACATCTGAAACCGCTGGGTCTAGAAGCCTGAAATTTTGTAAACACTTTCCTTAAGTAACGTAAGTGAGCTTTAAGAAGGGATTTTTGGAAATTCAACCTCCAAGAGATCTCATGAACACTATGTTCCTATTCATATTATTAATGTTAAAATTGCCATTCAATTTCTGTCCATAATAATAAATATTACACTCACTTATTAAGAATGAAAAAAATCAATCAATTCAGTTTATCTGCATGGTACGTCCAGTGTAGTAGCGGGTGTGAAAATTTTATTATTTTAATTAAAATTAAAAGACTACTACTGACTGAAGATGACAAATATGAGCACAGTCAAAACAACCAGGACTAGGACTATATATATAAATTTGCATGTGGGTTTTTTGACACTGTAGAGGAGAACTAAAAAGGATTTTTAAAAATTTAACTCAAGGTGTTGAAAAAGCGGATAAAATTTTTTGAAAACATTAAATAGACAAGGTCAATTGAAAAACTACCTAATCGATTTTAAAAATAATTTCACTTATAGAAAGAAAGTTACATAGTCAGCAAATAACAAAGACGGGTGTATTTTCTTTAAAAAAAATTATGATATCGCTCCAAAAATTAAAATCCGAAATTGTGCACGAAAGCAGAAATAAGTGATGGCAAATGAAGTGAAGTTTATAACGAAATAGTCTTTGTATTTAAAATTGCAATTGCCCAGAAGCGGGTTCGATCGATTTTAGTCCGTATCTCAAATACAATTTCTTGCAATTTTTTAAGGGGTACCCCTTTGCAAAAATAGAGAAAATTTTTTTTTTAATTTGATGAAACTCGGTGGATGGGGTAATTTTGATCCAAAAAATATAAAAGTCAGGCTAATTCAATGATTGGATGCAGAGTTTCTGAGATATCGGAAAATTTAATTATATAACACCTATTGATTATTCCGAAGGAAAACAGGAAGAAAAAAAAATTACAGTTGTATGTTCCATTAAATTCGAAATATTTGTGTCACACTATTGAGGTGTTTGTGCATACCGTACATAATATGTGTTATTGCATTCATTAAATATATAAAATTTTTGTAAGATGTAATTTTCATTTACAAAAGTAATAAATTATTTTTATATTATCTTCTGTTTTCCATATAAAAAAAAAACTAACAAAAAATTGCAACAATATTGTGGTTATAATATCTGCTGGTACAAAGAGACTTCAAAGGGGTAATTGTCCGTTGTTTTAATCCGTTTATGTAGTAGATAATCTTGGTGTATCAAATGTATGACAAGCTGTAGTGGTTTTAACATAACATGTTTTTGTTTATGATACAATTAGAGAGCTCTTATGAAACATTAATTTTTATTTTTATTTACTTATAAAAATATAACGTATAAACTTAAACGTAAGGATATGAACTTCCAGAGTGGTTTGAAAAAGGAATATTGTCAGTTTAGCATGGAATATTTTAGAACCTTTCTAAATTTTTGCAGAAATGTGACCAAGTTTAATCATCTGAAAAATGAGGATTTTGGAAGTTACATTTTAAAATATCCATTCCTAGTCAAGCTATTATTAATGATACCAATCAATACAAATCGAAACTGTATGAATTAAGACTTTTTCGAAACTGTATGGATTTAGAAGTTCGTGAACGGGAAAAGTTTTCCAATTTGCTTATGGGAACCAGTTAAAACTAGCTGAAGTTATTTTGATGGCGTAAGCTCTTTAACCAAACAGTTGATAATGTATTTCTAGGCTGAGCTATTTGTTGGGTTGAGAACACCTGTAATCGTTAAACATTATTTTTAAAATTAGAACTAATGAAATTAATTTCTTATGTAGTCTAAACAAAACTTTAAAAAAAATCAAACAATGAAATCGACGTATAAATTGAATCAGTAGAAAAATCTGAAAAACTTTGATAAATAATAGGAAGGCAATTAATTATATACCTACCTTAGTGAAAACAATAACAAATGAATGAACATTTGATTTTTTTAATTATATTTTCTCCGAAAATAAAGAATTATGCTCTGTATCCGAAGATCAACATGTGCTGTAAATTCATTTTGCGACCCCCAAAATGAGACGCTTTTTTGGATCAAATGAACTGAAACTCGGTATGAAAGTTTCTTTACAAAGAAGATCGATGTTTTAAAAGGGGGTGGGTGATTTCAGAAAATTGTAGGTAGGATCAAAGTAAAAGCCGAACCTTTTTTTGAAGTTTTTTAAGATTTGATACTTTAGTAAAACCTCCCTTCATTCAACTAGGAGGTCCCAAATTGATATGTAAGTTATGTATGCTAAAAGGGTTATTTAAAAAAAAAGATTTGTACGAATCGGATTTGAACCAGCGGCACATGTTTTACTAGTGATTATAGTCTAAAATCCACGGTTCTACCAAATGCGCTATCAATGGTTGTTATAAAAATACTAAAATATCCCATATATTATAAAATGATCAATTAGTTCATTTCAAATTTTCTGTTTATTAGTAACAATTGGATTAATCAAATTTGGAATAGACATGATAGGTTTATTTTCGTATTACCCTAATTTTATATTTAAAGCATAAAGATATGTTATTTTAATTCGCTTTATTTACACGATTATATATTTCAACCATGTACAATTTTACTTTCCATCAATAAAATGTATGATTTTAAACTAAAATCAATCTCTTTCATAGAAGTAATGATTTTGTTTATTTAACTTCAGTGATTTTGTACCAATGAATTCATATTTTAAATTCAATCCCATTCTTTTTTAAATACAAATATTTAGTATATAATAAAGGGTTAATATGTCTTTAGTGATGGAACCCTGATGCTCAAAAAATTTTTTTAAATATTAAAATTATTGTATGTTGATGTGTTTGTTTGTTCACATTTATTCAAAGAAAACTAAATTAATTTATTGAATACATAAACACAATTTTCCACCAAATAATACATAACAATAATGATTGTTATTTTGAATGTGAATGGAAAATGTATTTAAAAGTTTTCACATTCAAATCTTCATATGTATGTGAAGAGTGTTCTACCTTGGATCTCAAATCACTTTTATATTATCAAAAACATTATTTACAATGTAGATATTAAACACCTGTGGATAAATAGTTATTAATGCTACATGTGGGATAAGTAGCAAATAATCTGACAGTCGTGGTGTTGCGGCGTGAGCGTAAGGTTATGGGACATTCTTATGAAGACGAGTGTGGTAGATGTCGCTACGAGCCGTAGGCGAGTTGCGACAACCACACGAGTCTTCATAAGAATGTCTCATAACCTTAGAGCGAATGCCGTAATCACGACTGTCATATTTGCTACTTATTCCGCAAGTAGCATTCAATACTTTTTACAACAATCGCTCGGGAAGTTGACTTTGAGAGAAATTTATCAATTTGAGAAATGATTTATTTACTTATTTTAAATGTAAATTATGTTAAAATTATTATGTATAAATAAATTATGTTAAAATATTAACATAAATTATTTAGTATATTATGATTTTCATGTTATTATCGCGGCGTCAGATGGCGTGTCAGTAGTTTCTAGTAAAGTGAGAAACGTAATACAGACAGTATCCGTGAGGTTATATTTTATAGTAGTATAGTGTATTAGGAATCTGTGCAGTTATGTAGTCTATAACCGAGCATGTGCGTTTATGAAACACATATAGTTAAGTATGCGATTATTGTGTATTTTGAAGGTGACATACAGCGCTCGAAAAGTCTACTTCTCGAGCGGGCGTTGTAAAAATTATATTTATATTTAATTAATATGTAATTTATGATACACAAGGTTATTGTACCACGGTTCACATCTAAATATACCTGGGATCATCGTCTGTAAGCAATAATTGTTTATTGCATTGTCGATAAGAATTCTCTTTTTCTGCTTTTAGTAAATGGAATTCTGGTTTATATCAAAAACAAACTAATTGTATTGTTACCTATTTCACGATGTTTTTTTGAACTTAGATACTTGGTTATTTGTCTATCCAAATTTGAAATTTCCTTCTTCTACGTTTTTTCCGTCTGATGCCATCAATAAATGTATAGAAGTAATTCTCTCTGAAAATGTGAAATATCAAATGATATTTCTGTATCATACTTTGACACTGACAGTATATAGTCACATACAAAAGTCAGCACATACAAAAAAAAATTCAAACTCTATCCTCGAGAAAACGCCGAGGAAATGACTGTAGATTCTGTGAGTAATATTGTTCACCTACCTCTCCTGCATCGTTTTTATGTTGGGAGAAGAAAATCACTTGGGTAGACTTTTTGTTAGCATGCGACAGTGTAGATTCAGATAAAAAATAGCAAAAGCTAAATTTGTTTGCGCTTAGAAACTTTTCTTTCTGCATCACATACACAAAACCTTTCAAAGAACTGAAGGATGATCTACGGTACATCATCAGTGTCATCAAGGTGCAACATTTAACCTTAGTTAAAATTGATGGTGGAAAAAAGAACGCTTTTTATTTGTCGATATTGTTACATTTAAAAAATAAAATAAAAATGATATTGAACAATAGCTTTTAACAATGGTTGTTCTTTTAATGATGAAACTTTCACACAATTTTTACCATTTTCCATTTAGATGCAGCCTACATTAATCAAAGAAAATACTATACCATGTGTGGCGACAATTCGTATAAAATTTCCACTTTTTTTTTCCTGTATTTGTTTTTGTTTTTACCCAAATTCCAAAACGACGATATACTCAATTCTAATTGTGTACGTTGAATAATTACAAATGGATTTGGAAGTTTTTGTTCTCCAACTCCATATTGTCCACTAAAATTAATTGGAAATTGAATGAGAAATACAAAATATTTTATTTTGAGAGCTTTGAGAACAAATCGTTTTTATTTAGAAGTTGGTTTAAAATATATATAGCAGTTTGAAAAAACTGAAAAACCGGCTTTTGCGTACTTACTAGCTGAACTAATAGGTATATCATAATTTCTTTAAATTCACAAAAATCATTTTATCGTAAAAAAGCGTAGGGTGCTAAATTTTAATTATTGTAAATATTTTTTAGACAGATATTGGTAAAAGAAAGTAAAGTCATTATAAAATATCTTAAAAACCATCCCACGCTTTTTTACGAAAAAATGTTCTTTTTTGAATTGAAAGCAACTTTTTTTCTACGTTTTAGTTTAGCTAGTTACAAAAGCGTGTTTTTAAGTTTTTTTAAGCTACTATGTGTTTTGTGTTTTTTTAGTTTTTTAGACTATTATTTATTTAACGAAAATTCAGTATAAATATGGTGGGAGCGCAAATAAATGTATTTTTTCAATTATGGAAATCGTTATTCCTGAAAACTGTCATCAGGATAATCAAATAAACTTCTTAAATTATTGTATTTTGATCGGTTTTTGATAAGCATACTAAATTTCGAGTTAATCTGATGTTTTTAAAGAGTTCAAAATAATGTTATAAGTTAGTTACATACGTATGAAGTTAATAAAAGCGTGTTAAAAACCATTAAAGCTTTCTACTTGTATGTATGAACTAACAATCTGTATCCTATTCAATTGACCGTTCAATCTGAAAATTTTTATAAAGGTTTATATTAATTTGTTAAATTGACTGTCATTCAATAGATATTGATTAAGCAAACAATGAAAACAAAATGTTCATTTCCTTTTCATAAACCAACCATACTTGTCTTCATTTATCCAATATTTTTACAATTTACAAAAAATAAAATATAAATTAAAAAAATGTTATACGCAGTAAGCCCGTAGCCTTAATAAATTTTCTTCAGACAAATATTCATCACCATAATTCATCCATTTTAATGAATTGAGAGATGTCGGAAGATTCCTCAGAGAATACCGACAAATATATAAAAAAAATTAAATAAATAATAATAATTAGCACATTTTCAGTTGTCTGTCCGTGTATCTGTCAACACGATAGCTCAAAAACAAAAAAAGTTGTCAAGCTGAAATTTTTATAGCGCGCTCAGAATCTTGTAAGCCGTTAGAGAGTCGTTATAAACAACTTTAGTTTGAAACATTTTTTCATAAACATCACTATTCATTCGTGAGATTATGTCTTCTATGGGAATATCAGTTAAGTGTGTGCGACTTGTATGTATGTTTTCTTGGCTATATTTCTGTTCTTATATGACGTGAAAAAACAAACGTGCGTAATCAACACTGTCTTTACATGGTATTTCAACAATTAACTAAGTCAATTGTTTGTTTCTACTTGTTAATTTTTAATATAGAAAGATAAATTAAAATGGACATGAGAACAAACGCCTATTCTCTTGATCAATTTTATATGGTAGGTAGAAACTTTTATGAAATTCGTCATCGGTACAATTACAACAGCTGCGTTTGTTTTTCAAAAAATTCTTCTCAAATCAAATTCATTGAATAAAATCAAAAAATAAAATAAATGAACGTGAACAATATGGTTATTCATGAAACAAAAACGAACATTTTCGTTTAATTAATTTTTATTGTGAGTGTTACGTTGATGATTTTTTGTTTTGTCCCTTTTAATAATTGTTTTTGCCCTTTTTTTAAACAAAGTAAGTAATTGTATATATATAAAATTGTGTATTAAGTTTTACCTTTTCCGATATAAAATTTTTTATTTTTGATTGCTTTCATTAACAATTTTCCAATATATTTGATTCTATAATAACAATGTATTTTAATTCTCATGATCAATTCAAGACAATTTAATTTGTAGGACCGGTCATTAATAAAATTTGATTCTATTTGCATATTTAAATAAACATATAACATTTAATACTTCGTGTCCAAAACCCGGATATGAAATGAAAATTTTTTAGGAAATAATAAAATGCGAATGTTCGAAGACACACACGAACGAAATTTCAGAGAAAAAAACAGATGCATGTATTTGCCCTACAAAAAAAAATTATAAAGGGACTACATGCTGGTGAAGAAGGTGATCGAATCTATTTAAAATATACCCTGACTGACTTTAGCTTATCTTAGATCAGACTGGCATATGAACGTCGAGTCATTTTATTATTTATATTCACGGTAATTACTTGACTACTACTAAACTATCATTTTAAATAGTATACCACTAACTAGACCTTCCACATTTGGATTGTACAGTGAACATATTGGCACTAGTATACACCGATGTCGCAGACAGTGTGTACTAATTCTACACAAAAATGCAGACAGAAATGGTACGTTTACGATGTATGCATTTCGTTCGTTTTGATTAATTTGAGATGTACTGACGGAGAACTAGTGCGTTTATAAAGAAACCAAAGAAAAAATAAGTAAAGTATTCAATTTATTATTATTTATAATTAATTAATGCTGTGTACATTGTGAAACTTTGCATGTGATTTAGAAACACACAATGAAATATTATTATGAATACCAAAAACAAACAAAAAATTAAATTATTCAAAACAATACAATGTATTCAATTTTTATATTGCGTTTTCATGCAAAGTAAATATCAATTTAATAACCATTATTATTCGTGGACAATGTCAGGGACTTGATCTAATGAAAGTTTCATTGTAGATAGAATAATTAGTGTAACGACCTTAGATTTTATTATTGCTTATATATTGAAGATTTTCATTTTAAAACATAATAGGTTATATGAGCACTCTCAACATTTAATCCGCCTCAAGACCCGTAGTATTAAAGCTGATGTTCTCTACCAAAGCTCATTTTGTCTTAACTAAAATTTTATCTGATCATGTGGTATAGGTTCTTTTGATACTCGATAACAACCAGATAGGAGATCTGAAAAACAATTTATATTGAAACTCCTTTCAACAGCCTAACTCCGGATACTACGAACTATCAACCAAGCAACTAGGCGGTGAGCCTAATAATTACTCACCGCAACTAGGCGGTGAGTAATAATGGTTTCATATTATAATAAAAATTATGATTATTAATTAATTACGCATATTATGCTTTTGTATCTACTATAATGTTTGCAGAATATGTATTAGTAGTGGGAGTGACTATTTGTTTTGGTTTGTACTAGCTACAGAGCTCTACACATACACATATAACGCAAGACTAATCACGTATCAGATAGTTTTTACAATATTTTTTATATAATAAACTAGAGTGACGAGTTGATCAGATGGGTTCGCAATCTTGCCCGTCGGACCGATCAGTCATTATATGGGAAAATCGAATAAGTCAGGCTTGCGGTGCGTCAATGTTATTCTCAAACTGTGATTAAAATACAAAACGCTTACATACTGCAAATTATAACAAAATTGAATTTTAAACATTATTTAGTGTTTACTTATAAAATCGAAGTTCATATAATTTGTACGTCTACTTAAATAGCATTATAAATCAATTTCTATATGCATATATTAATAATAATATAATATAATTTTAGAAATTTTATACTATAGTTTTACTTAGTGCATTTATACATAGATGCATTCATTATACATACACGTACCATTACTAAAATATTTGAGCTACATTACAAAATGATTTATGTATTCTACACTATTAGACAGAAAGACTAAACGAATACTCTGATATGTACAGGCTGAACATTTTAATCACTAAGTTGAAAAATCCCTGTATATTATAAATGTGAAAGTAAGGATGCTTGTTTGTTTGTTTGTTGGAATAGTTTTTAACGAAACTATACAGCAATATAACTCGGCACCCGCCACTGGCGCATAAGAAATAGAACCGCAAAACAAAACGTATGTTTTATACGTAAAACAAAAAGGTATTAAAGAATCATGTAAATGGCGCTCATTAATTTACATAAAGTCATAAAGATTCTTAAAACCTATTAAAGCTAGGTTAATTTTGATGACAAATTTCAAAAGTATGACCCAAATTTAGTAGGATTACATACTTGGCTTATCAAAATTGGATAAAATTTGGATGTGGTAGAGCAAAATAAAATTTTCTGGATTCTGATGACGTCATAAAGTTAAAAAATTCGATTTTTTTGATAACATAGGCAAATTTGATCGGATCTTATTGGAATTTTTTTTGAAACCCACTAATTTTGGATCATTCTTTTCAGCTGTAATGCCAGTTTTTCCTAGTTATCACTAGCTAGTTATCAAAAATAATAAATAAATAAGTTAATGCTGACTAACAATCAAAAGTAATACTTCCCGGAAATAGTTCCACATCATGCCTAGAGCATATATGGCTCAGTTGGAATCCAAGAGTCTAAAGTTCTATTTATGGTATATGTGAAATAAATTTTAATTTGAAGCATCCTTCTATCTCTTATCAGTAAGGGCCCTGTGAGCCCTAAATCTGTTTTTGGAAATATTGAAAATATCATTTTGCACTAATCGATTCAGTTGGTCTACCCTGTATATAAAGATATGTATACATATGACATTTATTAAATTATAATTTATGTTTAAGAACGTAACAGTTAGCTAAAATTATAATTTAATTGGATAATGAGAGTACTTAGCACAATTATATTGAATTAACTAATTTATTGGATATATTATACTTATCCAATGGGAAGTGGCGAGTATGTCGTAGGTAATGAAGTTTCAAGATGGTTTTATTACATTATTGTAATATTATAATCATGTAAGTGATGTAAATGAAAATTATTGTCTTTTTAAAGGTTTTCAACTGAAATCGCTTCTTCAATTTGATAAAATTGAATTGATTAATTGTAGCTGCCTAGATCGGAACACTTAAATCAGATTGCCTATTGTTATATTTGAAGAAAGGCCGCCCCTAAGATACCTCAATTCCTTGAACCATTCTGAAATCAGAAATTGGTAGATTTAAGTTCCGGCAAACCGTCGAAGAACGGCAGGGCTCCTCTCTCTCAACCAGTAATAAGTGATCATCGATGATTAAAGATAGTTGGCCCACTCATATAATGCTGCTGTTTTCTATTACAAGGCTGGACCCTGAAAATTTTTAATTACGCCTTAAAATTAAAAAATACCGGTATTGCTGCTCTAACATATGTCCTCTGATGGTAGAATATTAAAGCTGATTATGATATGCCAGTTTATGAAATTTCACTTATGGTCGACACGAAAGAATAGGTTTTAATTATTTAAATTAATGAAATATGTGATCTCAAATGTCCAAAATTCCGCATCTACAAGTAAAAAAATAAAATAAATAAATTGAATAGTTTTATTAAAACGAAACAGTGTACTTTTATTGCGAGAAGAATAATAATTTATATAAAATCATATAAATCATAATTGAACATCGAGCTGAGCTCATGAAACAAGAGCAACCAACAAGTCATCCATTCGTTCGAGTTGGCCGCTTTAGCTGACATCATCCAGACAAGTTGAGGGTGTAGCTAGTAACATCGCAGTTATTATTATTATTATTATTATTGGTAAAGTAATTTTGCATATTAAATGCAAGTTTATTCGTTCAAGTCACGTAGTAAACCAACAGTAAACGTACACAGATAGAGCCAGTCAGTCTTAGTAGCGAGCAACTCACGAGTTGTAATGAGGTTTATGAGGGCTAAATGTATTTCAAATGGATGTGAATGCTTATTGTACAATAATTGCTTTATTGTCCACTAGTTAAATTCAATCAAAATATATTAATTTGTCGCGTTTACTTATAAATGTTGAATATATGGATCATAAACTTCGTACGATAGTACTTCTACAAGATGTTTCAAAATTGCCCATATAATTATTTCCAAACAATAATTTAATGTATCACTTCACTATCATTCTCCCATTAGGAGAGTTTATAACGATAGGTTGGGTAATTATGAAAAATGAGTTTTGAGTTATGGTTCAATATTCGAATGAACCAGATTTCAATTTTCTTTTTTGTCTTTAAAAGTACTCGTTCAAAGAAAAGTTTGTTTTTGTCGAAAAGTTTGAGAATTGATTTTATTTGATCCTGCGTATTTCAAACTTTTCTAAAGCAAAAAGTTTTCTTTCATTTATTGCCAAGCCATCTCTGCCTTAAACTTTCTTTTGACAAAAGATTGATTTCTGTAAATTTGACATATAATTAAAATTTCACAATTAACTTTCCGGTACAGTGAAGATTTTATAATAGGTTCTAAAATTAAAATCGATACTTTCAACTTATCTTCGTTTCCTGGTCATTGATCTCAGATTTCCACCAAGCGTTGCATAATATTTCAAAGTAATAACATCAAGGTGAGATTACGAAACACTCAAATTTGGCGCATAGTAATCGAGAGCAAGGAGGTGGCGTTGGGAGGAGGAGAAAAATTAAACTTTAATTTTTATATGAATATTAACAAAATGAAAACTTCTTTAATAAAGGAAAGTTAGTTAAGTAAGTAGCGCAGTTGGTTAAGCTGTTCAAATCCGACTCGAAGAAATTAAAATTTTTTTAAATAAATGTATTATTAGCAGGTATAAAAATTTATTTTTTTTTTACTCATGTAGTTGTGACAATCACATCACTTTTTTATTATAATACTTTTAAGTGGTAGAACCAATCAAAAAATGATTGTTTAAAACTATGTTGCATTTGAAATTTTTCAGACAATATATTAATTTCATACGAACAACTCCTTTGTATTCGGTAGTTGTATCACATTCGTGGCACCATTCGTTCCATATTTGTTCTCGCGATGAATTTTTTTTTTCAGTGTTCAAATTATAACAAGTTTAAAACCTATGAAAACTGAAAGAAAATAAATTAATTCTTGCAAATAGAAATGAAATCTGTAAAATAAGTAATTAATATTATATATACGAACTATAATGTTATATTAATTAGTAGATACATACTTAAGTGTATACACTCACTCATATATAAAGAATATTGTATGTAATGTAAGTAGATACAAAGTACTAAGAACATTCATTAAATAATACACAATCTTATGAATATTATGCGAACTATATTTGAATGTTAAGATACAACATACATACTAGTAAGTATTTGTGTTAGAGTCACAATATTATGTAAAACTATTCATTTATTTTATAACACCAAAGTATCTTAAAAGTTAACCAATTGGGATTAATTTACCTTTAATATATCTAAAACCTTAAACTATGTAGTTATATTATTAAGGTTGGTAACTTGGTAATGTATAAAGGTTATACTGGGGTTATACCATATAATACTTACATTATCTCCAGATATTTCAAAGTATCTCTATGTGTATGTATGTACGTACGAGTATGTAGGGGAAAAGTTGTCTAGGTATATACCGTTACACGGTAAAACAACTGCCATTCTTAATTTTTTTATTTCAAATTCCGCTTGACAATTTTTACTCTAAAAATAAATTCTACTGCATATTATCCTTCAAGTGTTTAGTATTCTTCTTCCGAGTGATAAAGAAAAACTATTGAATAAACTTGGATTTTCATTCCAATTCATTTTTAACCGACTTCAAACAATAAAGGAGGAAGTTATCAATTCGACTGTATTTTTTTGTTATTGTGTGTGCTACCTCCAAACTTTCGATTGGGTGAACCGATTTTGATCATTTTTTATCTATTTGAAACCTGATGCTTTCCTTGTGGCCCCAATTCATTTTGGTCTAGCTCTGACAACGGCATCCATCAGAAAACCATAAAAGTCTTAAATTTGCAGTAAGTATGCACGGCAAGAGGACGAATAAGTCAATATCACGCCAACCGATTTCGATTATTCTTTTTTTTTAGTGACAAATTAGTTAGTGTACTTATCGCCCTTGTAATAAGAAAACCGACTTTAAAAGAAAAACTTTTCCAAAACAAATGAATATGCACTTAAAAGTAAAAAAATAATGATAATATAATGTAGTGACAATTATTGTTATATTTGGCGTCGGTGTCAGCCAGGCTAATGTAGCAAACTGTTCTATCAGAGTTGTTTCCTTAGCTGATACCGACTCCAAAAATAACAATAATTTTAACTACACTATATTATCTTTATATTTTTACTTTTTAGTGCATATTAATTTGCTTTGGAAAAGTTGTGTCTTTTTGTTAAAAGTTTTTTTAAATTCCATTATTTGAATAGCATTCCTATTCTTCGAACCTTTAGTTTGTTTCTTTCCAAAATTATTTCTGAGACAGAATCTATGAACTAAAGTAAAATATGTTACCCACCTTGATGACCTTCTCCTTCATGTAGATGGGGTACTCTTATATAAAATAATATTGTAAGTACTTTAGTTATTATAAACTACTAAATGGAAAACTTATTATATGAGTTTTCTCATACTTGACAATCATTATTATAACAGAAAGTGATAATAGTTTGTGAGTAAAATTTGAATTATAACATATTATGATTAATTATTACATATCAAAAATTTATATTGTGTTCTGACTGATCACAACAATGTAGATGTATGTGTTTCTAATTGTTCTTTAATAATTCATTCTTATTCTGATTTTGATAGCTAATTATTCATCCGCAACGTTGACAACGGTTTTTTATTATTTTGAATATTTTAAACAGATTCACTTACATACACTGAATTTAATTTTAAAATTTAACTCGCTTTTCCTCATTCATTTTTATCTGGTTACCCAACTAAGGAAGGGGGAGTAAAACTCCACAAATTGAAATAATTTGGGAGACAATTTTCAATATTTTTGCGCCGCGAGTCAATTATTTTGGAACAAACTTCGTCAATCTATTAACATGAGATTCATGATTTATAAAATATGTTTGGGGTCGCATATTCTCCTCGTTGAATGATTGTGTGCTGAGAAAATTTGGTGCAAAGTTGTTGGCATATCCATAACTACCTCTCTGACTATGTTTCATAATACAGCAATGTGGAATAGCCTCCTTGGGATCATTTTCATTTTGGGATTACAAATATTACCTACCACCTCTGATTACACCTTTTATTTAAAATGAAATTCAGAAGACTCATCTTCACAACTGAAGATATATCGACGGAAGAATAAATGTTTTAATTCAGCTTAAGGTAGGGCGAGCGCCAAGACAATTTTAGACTTAGGATTGAAATTATTAACACTTTATTTTCAACTTTGATGATGAATTTTGATGAAGACAAGAATAGGCAGTTTTCCAAAAATCGAAAGCTAAATAATTTTCAATTTACGATATTTTGAAAACTACTACAGATAGTGAAAAATTTTATTCTTACTTTCCGTCTTATATTGTCAAGTTAAAACTTAACTTACCATCAAAATGGAAAATATATATATATATATTTTAAATTTGTGACCCCACTACCGTGTTCATACATCCTTAATTAGTCGGACACGATTGGTTTTTTATTTGTTTTCAATAATTTATAATGATTTTTGAAGACATTTATTTATATAAATATATGGGCAATGTAACTTTGATAAAAAATTGCCGTGGCGCTAGTTCATCCTTAAATTATTATTTTATTTTATTTTAACAAAATAAATAATCACCTATTAAATAAACAAAATAAATATTTGAAACAATATACAGTCAATTTTATCATGTTAACTTTGTTTTGATGTTAATTCTTAGAAATCAAAGACGATACTCAACCGTGTATAACGTTTCTGTTTAAAATTAATGTGTAAAATATCCAATAACCTCCATGAATAAATTTTTCCATTTTAACAGCTAGGTTTAACGGAAGCGGTTCCTCCAACAGACGCAATTCATCTCTGTTTGATATAACGCAGCATTCAGTTTATGAAAAGGATAATCTATTTCATAAAAATCACATAAGTTACATTCTAAATGAACTCATCCTATGAAATGTTATGGTGGTACACTGAGAATGTTTTATTCGGGAGATTAATAATATAGAGAATACATTCCATTTATGTTTATCAGGTTAAATAAGAATAAAAAGACAAACTTAGTGACATGACACCATAGAAATGTAAACTAAGCGGGCATGTCACGGTATGTATACTTCCTAATTTGGAACCAACCAAAGGCTGTTAATATAGTTTGAGTAATTTTCACAAATAATTAGGGAAAAAAAAAATTCAAATATAATGAAGTTTGAAATGCACACTTTAGATAGGCATCAGCGTTTAAGTAAATTCAATGTGAGTCAAGTGAGTTAAAGGTGGGAAGGTCTTTATGTGGAGCACGATGGCTCAATATTGATTCTTCGGTAACGGTAGTGTAAACTGGGTATAGAAAAACTTCTTGAGTACAGTCGATAACTCTCTCTGTCTTTCTAAACCATGGAAATATATTTTTATAAACTTTTAAACTTTCGTCGCAGAGTTGTTAAAAATGGTACATTAAATGAAACTGTAATTCAGTGCCATGATAGAACTAGAGTTACTATCGTCTGAGCTTTGAGAACTGTGGTCATTCTTATACATGGAAAGACAGTCCAATAAGTTATAAAACTTTCATCGCATAGTTGTTATAAGAACCCGTATTGATTTAGTTTGGAGAACTTTTTTTGATGTTACAGTCAATAAATTCTCTGCTGGTATAATTTAAATTAATTTATAATGGAAGTTGTACAGTTTTTTTTAAATAATGTGTTATTCTATTTTGGTAAGAACCGAGAGTAATAAGTGGAAGCAATACAAAACAACAACAAAAATAATATTATAAATGTCTTATGAAAAAATGGTACATTTAAAGGAAATGTAATTCAGTGCCATGACGACAACTAATAAATATATAGGAGTTATGAGAGGGTGTACAGAGAGGGGCAACAGATTATTTTGTGGTCGGTTCCACATCGTTTGTTAGGAACAATAGGTAGACAGCTGTTATATTATCAACCAGCGCATATATAGATTATTATAGAGGCAACCTAGCAAGCAAGCCTAAACTAGCCTAGCGCAACTAAATTTAAAAATAAAATAAAATTATATATATTTTGTATACGTATATGAATGGCATACATGTATATAGGTATACACAGCATCTCTTTCACATTTCCTTCTTCATCCTACCGTGTAGAAGTCAAATAATGTTAAATAATTATAACTAATAATATCTAAATTGTTTTGTATGAAGTTGCATCCGCTCCTTCAACTCAACTTATTATTTATACTTGAATATCTAAAAGAAAAAACGGGCAATTAAAATAAAAGAAAAGTTTATAAACCCCCGACAAATGTGATTTATTTTTTGTAAACCGAATTTTGAAAACTTAGCTTTAAAATGTTCTCAATCAAATCGGTTCGACCGTTTAGGGGCTATGATGCCACTGAGAAACACACAAACGCACAGATCAACACTTTAAACTTATAACACTCCTTCTTAAATCAATATCAAAGTGATGGTCAAGGACATCAAATGAGATGAAAAGGACACTTAGAGAGCTATCATTTCTTGGGACAAATTTTTGGAAATACTTTAATTGAAATTAAAATATTTGAGTTGACTTTGTTCTTTTGAACTATTGCTTTAAATTACCTAATTATTTTACCATTTCTTTTTTCGAAATTAATTGAGCCAGATTTATTTGATCATTCATTTCCATAGTAATTATTTATATATTAAAATTATATGCCTTTCCAAACAGAATCGATTTTGAAGATCATCGCCAATTTTTTAGTTTTTTCGGGACACCTTCGCCCGACAAAATTTTTACACATTCGAACCTGTTTTGATGAACTGATCAGGTTCAGATAAAATTTGTAAGGGTTTTCTTTATTATGGCTCTATCCAAATTGTCCCATTTCGTTCCTGATTTGGAAATATTTTATGGATGTTTGTAAAGCTTTTTAAAGGTGTACGACGCGGATCAGCTTAGAGCTTGTCGGATAGGCATTTCTAATCGTGTTTTCATATTTTCTTATAAATATAATGTTTACTTAGGTGTCTCCGATTTTGTGTCGTGGAAACGGTGATCAATTTTTTTTATAGGAAACATATTTTTATCATTTATCGTGCCATTATAATTATTTACAAAAATTTTAAGCATTTGTTTTTTTTTATTATTAAAATTTGACCTATAAAAGGTGAAGTGCTACATTTTAGGGTCTTGTAATATAAACAAATAGGTATACATATAATAATATTGTTAAATCAGTATTTTGTCAGAAAATAAAGTTCATTCATAATTTCCATTTATTTATTTGCTTGTAATTATTAGTGCGTTTGCAAAATATTTTTCATATATTCATTAAAACCAAAACTTAAACATACAATATTTAATAATTCAAATGCAAATATAGAATTTATTATGATTATGATAATACAGTTCAGAATTTTTATACACGTCTGTTCAAAATATATCATTTACTCCAATTGTTTCCATAAAGATATACATACACATGCTATAATAGTACGGAGGCTTTTATTCTCGATTGAAATTTTTCATCTCGCGCTTGATTATTTCGAAAACTAAGCCCCTATTTTTCTCATTATCCAATTTCACCTTTCAAATACCAAAACTCTTCTTGATAACAAATTTTATTCAAATCGGTTTTAAAATGCGATCGCTAGAAAGGGTAGAGTCATCATTTTTGACATCTATTAGGTAGGATCGATGAACATTTCAAAAAATTTTTTCAAAATTCATTCATCGGTACAAAAGCAATAGCTTCCATTCCTTCGGCAATTCGCTAATAAAACCATATTTTTTCGTACTTATTATCTTTATATCAGGAGTGAAAACATAAATATTTATATTTATTAAAATTGGAGTTCGAAGACCTCATCATATTCAACAGGTGAACTTAGGAAAGTTTGTGAAGCCGTGGTCTCTCTGAGGGTGTTGTAAATTCAATATTGGGAATTTTTCAACAAAGCAGGAGGATATTGAAATAATTGAAACGCAATTACTGTTTTTGTTTCGGTATAGTAGTACTCTTAATATAAATAGAAAAGATATACCCGATGGAAATTAGTGCATAAACAAAGATACAAAAAGGAAGGGTTCTAATATTTAGAAACTATTAAAAATGTAGAATAGTATAATTTTCATGAAAAGACAATTGTTATAAATCTAGTTCAAGGCTATTGATAAAACAGATTCTACGTTTCTAAACATCCCGAAAATTATGAATCATGTTTTACAATAATATAACCATATTTTATGTTTTATATGATTGCTATAAAAAAGTACATAAGCTTCTCGACTATTCTACAATTGTATGAGTTCTGATGGTTGCTGGTTTTTGTATACACAATGTAAGCAAGTAAGTAAAGCACAAGCAGGGCACAGTATAGTAGGTTAGGTACCTAGTATTATTATTATTATCATTTCAATCTTTTAGTTAAATATCCTTTTGTAAAATATTTAAATTTATCACACCCACGAGACCTATACATTTCATTATATAAACGTATCTAGATTGTGTGTGTAGGTTACTGAAAAATACTTTTTAGAAAATTTTATAAGAAGAAAAGAAACTGTGTGTACGTACTGTGTACCTTTAATACATTTAGGTATATTTTTGTTGGATATGGATGCAATCATGTTAATGTAAATTCATTTCTAGCATTTAAGGTTTGTGCTTTATTATTTTTACTTTCAATATACATGTTTATTTTCTTGTTATACCATGTATATAAGAAATATATCAAGGTATACTAAGTTTAGTCCCAAGTTTGTAACGTCTGATTGATGCTACGAACAATATTTTGGTATAGGTGTTAATAAAATCATCTAATTAGCCCATTTTTATAGTGTCCTCAGGACATAATAAGTGAGGTCGAGTTCGTAAATGAGGAACATAAGTCAACTTGGTCTTGGATCCGTAGGACCCATCTTGTAAACCGTTAGAAATAAAACAAAAATTTAAATGTAAAAAAATGTGCTTTATAATAAAATAAACAACTCTTGTTTGAATCATTTTTTGTGAACATCACTGTTTATTCTTGGGGGCGTAAATTATTAACTTCCCAGAGGAAGTAAATTTAATGGTGCCGATTTTGAAAATCTCCAGTTTTACATATTTTCGTGGTTTCAAGGCCGCAATATCCGAATCAAACCTTTTCAATATGATGTCTGTATGTATGTATGTGTACGTATGTGCGTATGTTCGTTCGGGTTCTTTCGCATCGATTATCTCGCGAACCAGTTATGACATTAACACGTGATTGGGCTTTTTTTTATTGGGCTTAGTTTTCCGCAGAATTAGTTGAGCCGTTTTTTAATGCTAAAAAAAAGCTGGAAAAATGATTAAACAGAATCTGAAAAGTGGATCAAGCTGCAGTATATGTTCGAAGAATAATCTATGAAGGCTAACAAGACCTTCTTTTTAATGTTTTTCCCCCCTCTGGGAAGTTAGTCATGTAGATTACGGGGGTCGCACTCACACGACTTCGGTGCCACACCAAACTATGAACTGCCAATTTATTTAGTATGTATTATATGAGAATACCAGTTCTGTGTGACTATCTACTCATATAACGTAAGCAAACAAACGATTCTCTAATCGACACCGTCAATACATGGTATTTAAACCATTAACTCAGTAAATTGTTTGTTTTCACTTGTTTTTCTTGTAATTTCCTCTCCTCCTTTATTCTAGGAATGGAATACTCACATAATATATTTTGCGAATATGAAAATATGCTTATGTTTATTAAAATTTGTAAAAAGGAAGTAGGTAAGTAAAATTTCATTAATATTCTAAGAAACACTGATATTTTTGTGAAGCTTTGGGTAAAGAAACTCCCACATAAACAAATTTGTACATCGTTTAAAATTGTTCCTAAATTTCAAACAGATATTTCTTCACTGAAAATAAAAGATTAGAGTACTTTCTAGTTTATATATTAGAAGCTCGATAATTCGTAAACTGCTGATTCCGAGTACTAAAAATGAAACGAATTATCTATTTCTTTTTTATGATCTTTGCATTTATTCTTCACATTTATTTTTGAATTTCTGCAGGATTTGAATAACCTTTTGTCATTTGCCCACGTTATTTCAGAGCTTCAAGATCGTACACTTCTCTACTCCACCTAGTACAAATAAGTGGAATAAATAGTTATAAAAAATACGAAATATCTATTTCAATTATATAAAATAATAACTATTTTTTATAAAAGAGAATTTTATTGGTATATTGAATATTTCTGATATAATAAGTATGATTTTATTATGTGCAAATTCCTATTGTTTTATTTTTATGAAAAGAAAAATTATTTTTATTCAAAACAACAAATTATGTGAAATTATAATGGATTCAGAAATCAAAATAAAAACACAATAAATATTGTTATTATAGCAAATAAAAAGTTATAATGAACTTTCTGATTATTATTAAGATTCATGATTATAAATAACTAATGTTAGGGTAAAGGGACTAAAGTAACTAATTTGATATTTTTTGAACATATTTCAACTTTTAGAGCTTGAAAAAGATTAAACAATATCACGAAACGTCATTTTCATATCAAAAAATTCGAAAAAAACGCCAAAAAAATTTTTTGTGTTGTAATTTGATGTAACTCGGTTGACGGGGTAATTTTGACCCAAAAAGAAAAAAAATCAGGTTAATTTAATGATTGGATGCAGAGTTTCTGAGATATCGCAATATTTGGATCGATTTTAGTCCGTATTTCAAAAACTATTCGACCAGTCAACAAATGCACCCGATTTTTGTACTTTTTGGGTCAAAATTATCTTATATACTGAGTTTTATCGAAATTGGTGATAGCAAAAATTTTTCGATTTTTTTCAATTTTTTTCTGGGCCCAAAAAAAATTAAATATCGGAAAAAAATATTGTTTTGGAATTTGATGAAACTCGATGGATGGGGTAATTTAGATCCAAAAAGTATAAAATTCATTTTAATTTAATGATTGAATGCAGAGTTTCAAACACTGACGTTAGTGTATATTTCAGCGCGCGTTTAATATGTGAAAGCAAAGCTCTTACTAAAGAAAATCCTTAATAAGTTAAATTTTATTTTAGAAAGTAAACTTTTCAAATCTAAGTCAAATGTTTTTTATGTTTTAATGTCTGTTTTTTTTCAATTCCATTGCATGAGACCAACATAGTACCTACTACCGTATATTAAATATACGTATATTTTGAAAAACAAATTATGGTATTACATAATTTTAGTATTTCCATTTATACCTAATTAAAAAAAGCTTATGATAAAAAAATGTATGTTCTGTTAGGCTATACTCTCTTAAAAATACATCGAATAGAGTTTGATGCCTAGCTGGTGGTAAACATGTAATACAAAACAAAATATTAATAATCCAAGCCCGAAATAGTTGAAATCAATTAAATACAGGTAAAAATTAAAAATTTCAAAGCCCGACAGTACAAAATATTTTGTATAATTTGGTTGTTGTTATAGTACGATAGCTATAGCTCCTTATTCGAAAAGATGGTTAAATTTGGGATATTTCATTTGGAATAATATACGATTGAAATACAGTACGACGAGCAACTGAAAGTAGTTGCATTTACTAAGGCATAATGCGTAAGCAGGGTCCAATCCAAGGGGGGAGGAAACCAGACAACTCTATGTAACTGTAAACTCTTACGAATGCGATAGTTTTAGATTTCTATCTGTTCATTTTTTTAACTTTTCTTTCATTTTTCATTGGCATTTTGGGTATTTTACATCGAATAAATGTATCAAAAGCAAACCACTAACGACAGAAAGCGCATCTTATAATTTACTTAACACGGTCTTTTTCGGTATTGGCATTTTGGGTATTTTACATTGAATAAATGTATCAAAAGCAAACCACTAACGACAGAAAGCGCATCTTATAATTTACTTAACACGGTCTTTTTCGGTATTGGCATTTTGGGTATTTTACATCGAATAAATGTATCAAAAGCAAACCACTAACGACAGAAAGCGCATCTTATAATTTACTTAACACGGTCTTTTTCGGTATTAGGGATATCGAGTAAATGTATCAAAATCAAACCACTAACGACAGAAAGCGCATCTTATAATTTACTTAACACGGTCTCTTTCGGTATAAGGGATATTTTCGATACCTGGTCTACTAAACACAGTACATTATAGTTATGTAACGTTCGCAGATATTACAGTCATTAACAGCGTTATTCACATTCTATATTCATTGTAATATTTTGGTGTATTGAATATTTATACACATGCACATATGTAGCTATAGTTCCTATTTTCACTCATTAGCAGACATGATATTAATAGATATAATAATTTTAATCAAAATTTTATGTAAATATTGCATAATTAAATGTTTTAATTGGAATAAATAAATGGATTATTTCAAAAATGAATGGATTAATAAATAATACATCCATACGATTGGCAAAAATAGGAGATATAAATTTAATAATGTATGCCCCGATTGTAAGTCGCTATGTAATCTACTGGACTTGGTTCCTTCTTTTCAGATTTTATTTAATGCAGTCAGGTTTTTTTAAAATTATTTATTTTGTTTTAAAAGAAACGATGCAGTCAGGTGTTTTATTTTCTTAATTACTTATTTAATTTTAGACTTTTTAGTGTCACAGAAATAAAAAAGCCCCTTTATTATACTGTACTAAAACTTTCAAACCAATACTATTTCGCTCCAAAAATCTGGCACTTGGATTTATTTTGAGGCAAATATAATGATAAATTACATGTTGAAATCCATTGAACCGTTTGGGACATACGAGGTAATAAAGTTTACAAACAAATATGTAGACATATATACCTACATACATACAAAATACGCGCGAAATCATAACCTCTCCTTGGCAGTCGGGTAATAAGAATATTGCAATGTATTTTCTGTATTAAATTTTATAATGTGAGTATATAAAATTGAAATACATTTTTGAAGATTGATCCATTTCTACACTTGCAATATAAATTGGTTCCTATTCCGTAAAGAACGTATATAAAAAACAAAATTAAGAGTAATACGTTAATACCATTTAATAAGTTTTATAAGTTTATCCATTATTTTCGATTCTAAAGTAACCAATAACGATTTGGAATGTTATTATTATATTTGTTTTCACAACTAAGAACTTTCGTTGAAAGGTGTGTAAAAAACAAAATGGTTCAAAAAATAGTTATTTATGGTACTAGTGGGATAACAGCATTATTAACGTACGCCTGTAAAATTTGCACGTCAAGTGCGAAGCACGAGTTGAACAATCGCAGAAGTAGGTACATTGATAATGCGTTATCACACGTATGTTGTACAAGATTTTATCTACGCCTCTAAAATGTGAAAATAAACGATAATTATTATTCTTTAAAATTTGTCTTGGCTTATTGAGAAAAATAGAAAATTAAAAAAGTTACTCTAATAACTAAATTCATTATCGATTGTCTCATCGCACAAGGGCGGTAATGAACTATTTTTCCCACGCATACTGAGTGAGGAGACTTCTTTTCTCACGGGCGTTGATAAAAATATTTTCCATAAGCGTTATTTAAGAATATTGCAATTTTTCGTTTTTTTGCAATTTTTTAAGGAGTACCCCTTTGAAAAAATCGAGAAAAACGCAAACAAAAACTTTGTTTTAGAATTTGATGAAAGAGTTTCTGAGACATCGCACTATTTGGACTGATTTTAGTCCGTATCTCAAAAACTATTCGACCAGTCAAAAAATACACCCGATTTTTGTAGTTTTTGGGTAAAAATTTTCATATATAATGAGTTTTATCGAAATTCTAAATAAAAAAAATTAGAAAAATGCAAAAAAAATTTGCTTTGGAATTTGATGAAATTCGGTAATTTTTTCGGGGTAATTTTGAATTAATTCCAACAAGTATAAAAATCAGGTTAATTTAATGATTGGATCTATAAAAATTTACAATATCAGCGAGTATCATGGGCAAAAAAATTATGAAATTTTAATTATTTATACAAAAAAGAAAGTTATTCCAAAGTTTTAATTTTTCATTACCCTCGACAGTCCCTATGACCGACAATACTATCTTTTTTTTGATCGGTTTATTAAAAAACTATCTATAAGCCATTATGGAATAAAATGATTCACCCTGTATACTGAACGTATAATAGGTTATAGGTTTAAAAAACATTTATTTCTATATATAGCTCCTTGGTGATGCCTAACCACGATTTTGTTTGACAACCGGTTTTATATTAGCTGTATCAAACAGTTTAGAAAGAAAATAATGGTTTATATAAAAGTGTGTTGTATATAGAGAAAGAAGTATGAAAAATCCAGTCGTAAGTAGGTGGACTTGGAAAAACGATGAGATCATTTTCTTTCTTTAAAAGAACTTTTTCCTGAACACATTGATATAAAAACTTTATTCATTTCAAATAATGTAACTAGAGATACATACAGAGTTGCAGTAGGATATAGAGTAAACCTTGTAGTTTCTTCAAATCAAACTTAACTGTGAATACTAAAAATATTTTGGTTGATGACTGGCTAACTTTGTTAATTTCATTTTTATAGCTATTCTAAATTACAGCTCTAATTTTAACATTACTAAAAATGTTTCTATTTCTTATATTCTATCTATTCGGTTATTAACGGACAGTACCTGGATGACCGAGCTTTGCTCGATATTTTTGAGTTAAAAAGACACAAATTTATCACTAATATAAGAACCATTTAAAATGTCTCCATGCAAATGTCAATTTGAATGTCTAGGTAATGTACTTTATTTCGTGACTATGATATACACCAATAGATGTCAGAAAGAGTCATATTTTGAAGTGTATGTTTCATTTTTTCCTGAAAACAAGTATAAAATGACGATTTTTAAAAATGAAACCTGGCTAGATCGACTTTTTGTCCCAAAAAAACCCTGAATAGAAGAATTGCTCGTTTAAAAATGTGTAGATATCTGGGAGATATTTTTCAGCTTAGTCCGGGGTAATAATTCCATGAAGTTATAATAAAGCATTGAATGAAGTGAATAAAAAAGATCAACTGGTGTTAAGTTGACCTTGTTGCTAACATTCATATCTGTACCGACCTTTTTAAACTAAAGGAAGTAAACAAGCCATGCTTGAACTACAACATTTCAACGGTTTATCCAATCCAAAAAATATATATTAAGGTGAACTTTAGCCAAAAAGTGAGCTACCAATTTGTATATCCAGTTACAAAATCGAAGCGCTTAAAGCAACACTTGATGACAGAAGAAAAATGAAACTATAACAATTTTGAAAATACACTAAAAGTGGAAGAAACTAAGACTCTTATTTGAAGCGTATCACATGATTTAAGAATAGTCCATAACATTAACGACTAAAAAGAGAAAATTAGTTTTAAGAAGAGCGGAAACAAGAATATTCAATTCTTAATAATCGAGGATAATTCATTTTTCCAGAATTCAAATTATTTCTGATATGAAATGAAATCAACCATTCAAGATGGTAAAATTTTTTGGAAGACATTGTACTTGAAGCAATTTGAAAACCAAAGAGTGTGAGAGAAAGTAAGGGAAGGGTTCCCATTTAGAGTTGGTTTGTTTTATATACTGTGTATATGTTCCATATGTACGTAATACTTTGTTCTCTCAATACTTTAAAATACGAGTTGAGAATTCGTAAGTGAAAAAGTCAAAGCTATATAGAAGAAATATAAAGTATATTATAGTAGCAGCAAGCAGGCAATAAGATTTATTTAAAACGATCAGAGAAAAGGATTTTTAATTTCCTCTTAAAGTCTACCTTTAAATAGACTGTCACGTGCAGCCATAAGAGGTAAAATTGTTTATTATAACAACTGTATTATGTATTTATATAATAAAGCCCGTAAGCCTAAAATGAAGCGAAATTTTTGGCAATCTTTTTTGTTTGCCATTTGGAGGACTGGTATGTTAGGTGAGTTTACTAATAAAGAAAGATGAAATAATAACCATGGCTCAACAAATTTATGAAAAATGCCAAATCAAAACACATACAAAAATTACTGGAAGTTTGCTGTTCTCTAAACGGTTGAAAAATATTTTGAGGAATAAAAAAATTGCATTCATTTTTTCAACCTTCTGGGCGGTTGAAAACACCTTTGTTTTGTTTTTCTATTTTGTCAATAGCTTTCTGATAACACCACTACAAAAACAATCGAAAACACGTAAACCACGATTTACATAAATTTGACACTCGGGTAACCATTAAAAAATCATTTTTCGTTATTACCTTGTCAGTCTTACAAATGAGCTCACGGTCTTACATGTAACAACCAACGAATGCGTTTAACATTATTCCTAGCATTATTAATAATAAAGAGTAGGTATATTTTTGTATATAGTGATCCGAACATTTTTATATGTAATTTCCTTTTTAACTCATTTAAAAAAAATTTTACTTTTATATTGAATTATTTGAATATAAATTTATACAATTTATATTTAATTTTCAATTTACTACTATTTTTAGATAACAAATATTTACTATTTAATTGAGAGGAATTATAAGTTAAAATAAATAAAAGAAATACTTTTAAATATACTGCACTGTTAATACGCACTAAAAGTCCGTCAAATAATTTTAAAATTCAATTAATTTTAATAATAAAAAACGTATACCAAAATATGGTGGAAGGTATGATACGAAATAAGTTTGTTTTACAACGCTCACTCTATATTTTTAATATTCCTAATATTGTTTAGAATAGGACTAGAGTACATTTTTAAAAATTATTTACTAAAAGCATTTGCATAGTCGTAGCTGATAGTTGGTCACAACATCGAGCAAAGTTTACTATTTAGAGAGCCACGCTTGATAAGTTCTAAGCCCACCAAATATTTTGTCATGAGGTTTACCGGAGAATTTGAAGACAAAGCAATTAAAACTCTAAGTGGACTTTGTTTTCAAAATTAATTTTCCACAAAACATCCAAATTTATCTACACTGTTATATGTCAATATACCATCAGTAGTTCCATTCTCCTAAACTGACTAATATCTAACTAATTGTAAGAACATAAAATCTCATTGAACTTAATTCAAGTTTAATTTTCTATTTACACTAATCATTTTAAGTACTTTTGTGTATTCAATAGATGATGCTGAACAATAATTATTTATTGTATATCACGTAGAACAATAGATTGGAAAGTAACAACCTAAAGTTAAACCCTTGAAACCTATTATATTAACTTGAGTAAATATTATTTAACAGCTTCAAAGTTTGTGTATTTGCATTATTGTTATTATTATTATCATTATTATAGTTTTAAATAAACTTTTCAATATAAAATTAGCAAGTTTTTAAGCAGGAAAATTGAAAAAAAAGGCAATTATTTAAAAGGAAACTATATAGGACGTCGAAAATAAACTTTAATATTTACTAATTTGTAAATCATGAACTTAATTTTTCATTAGAATATTTAATTCTCCTGCTTCTCCAAAAATAAAAACCACCCAGAAATTATTCAGAATTATACTAGGCGGCACTAAATACGGTCCTACACTCACAAAATACCCGAGCCTTACAGTCAAAACGGAAAGAGTCTGTCTAATTCATATTTTTTTTATAATATATCAGCATGTCAATCAATTGAAATTAAAAAAAAATTCATTGATATTTTTACCTTTAATTCAAAACATAATATTATATGCAGAGTATATGGGCTCATAAAAAATCAAAAAATTTGTTGACATTTTTATTAAATAAAGCAGCCAGATTGTACAAATATGAAAGTTTTGTATTCACTGTACAATATGTACTAAAAGTCCTTTGCTACCTATTAATGAGATATTCCTTCTTACGTCAATTAGGCACAGAAAAATGTAACATCCACAAGTATTAATGAGCCAGGTTTTAAAGATTACTAGGTCTGTCTTTTGGTAAATATTTAACTTTATTTTTTGTTATTATCATGTGTTAAATTGATTTTTGGGCCCTTATTTTCTACAAGCGCATCTAAATTTCGCAAGCTTAAGTTAATTATCAACATGCAACAGTTTTATTGCCGTATAATATATATATCTCTTTTGTTTAAAACTATCAAACAAAATTTGATAAAAATTTCTATAAAATTATGTGTGCAAAAGTTGTATGTAAAAATTATATTTTTACAAATTTTATTGATAAACATAAAATTTATTCATATTATTCACGCTTAATTATTTTATTACTTTGAATTCAAAAACACAAAAATAAATTAAATCATTCTGTATTTTGGTTATTTTATTCGAAATATATGATAGCTTCTACAATTTACATACAAAATACGATTTAAACTTTGATGTGTTTTTTTTTTGTTAGTTTATTATTGTATATATTTTTATTTTTGCAAAAAAAGTAATAATAGACTATTGTAATCGAGTCAAATATTCCATCTTGTACGAGTCTGACTGACATGAAACTTACAATGTTGCAGAGCTAAATAGCTTGATAGCTCGAATAGGATAAAAGAAAATATAGAAACTAACATTTCGCTTTATGTTTCCTTTCCGATGCTATTTGTGTTTATAGTAAGTAAAACATAGTATAAGTGATAATAGTGCTTACCAAACAAACCCTGGAATTTAATTGGATTGAACTTTTTCGATTGTATGTATAATATTCCTTCAAGTGTTTGTACCATTACTAGAAAAACACTTTTATAGAATTAAAATTTTTTATTTCTTAAAAAGTGCAATAGTTTTTTTATTTTTGAACCCAATAAGATCAATACAAAATAGTTTTTACAGTAATGGTACATTCTTAAAGTTTCAATGAGTATTCATGAGCGACAATATCTCGATTGTCTTTGTACTCTTTCTTATGAATTGATCTTTAAGACAAACAAGCCGTGCCTAAGGTCCATCACACACACAAATATATACTTCTTCTTCAAATTGGTACTTTTCGACAGATTTGGCCGAATTTTTTTTCTCGGGTTTATAATAGCTTTATTTATGAATTCCTAAAATTTCATAATTTTTGACCGTTTAGATCGCGAGATATTTAAAGACAAAGTTCGCGATTTTGAGGGTCATGTCCCATTTAAAGCATGTAAAATGTCCGGTCTCTCCAACTATTTTTTATGATATTATTATATATTGAAGAAGAAGTAGAAAAAAATGTTTATACAATACAATTCTAAAAAAAAAATTTAGAAATTAATTTTCACTTTCGAGATATTAATTTTGACGTAAATTGATCGAAATTGGGACGTTGGTATAATTATTTCCCATTTTAAACGGTCAAAATTTCTGAAACTTTGGGAATTAATAGTAAGCATTATTAAATTCTTAAATTTAATTTTTCGTTAAATTCTGTCGAAAAAAAAATTGTACCATTTCTTTAACATAGAAACTGCAAATACCATGCTGGAACTACGTTAATGCCTTGCCCTAACCATGAAACGTAAAGATATGTTTAAAATTTCAATTTCGAAATTCGACCCATTACAATAACTTCATATATTGGGAAGTTAAAAACATATTGTTTAGGACAATATATTAACACGATTTTTAGGTGGAATTCTGTGTGTACAAACTTGCAAATGTGTGTTCGGGGACATTTTTCGTTCATGATTTCTCGTAACTGAAAAGTGAAAACAATCTCGATCTCAATTAAAGGTAATTTATACGATAAAGAGGTACGTATTTTGTTGATAATAATATAATACTCTCGTGGAACAATTTGCAACATTTTTTACTCTTTTAATGGGAAAAAAATGTTACTCGTATTCGTTAATTGTTATTTCAATTTTAAATTTCTTTTTATCGCCATTATATAGGATGGTTCAACACCCTGTAAAAATATAGAAATAAAATGTAAAATTTATAAAAAAATAATGAATTTTCTTTTTCTGCCTAGGGGGCGGCTAGGCAGAACAAAAGTATACTCTCTCCCACTTTTTCTTGAATATCAAAAATTTCTTTGTAATCCATCTGGTAGTTTCAGAGATTATCGCGTTTAAGAATTCTACAGACCTGATGATATTCAGCTAGCAAATTTTCTATAATAATAGGGAAAATTATAAGTATTTAAAACAAGCATACAAATTTTTTCGCAGTGACAATGAAAAATTATTGTACAATTTGTAAAATAAATATTTAAGTAATTTTAAGTAAGTTATATATCATTTAAAAATTTGTAAGGTTTATATACCTTCTGTGTCTGTCAATAGGTCCAAAGTATTATGTATGTATAAATGAATGGTATGATATTATTATTATACTTTTCATAAAATACACTTTCTTTTTTCTTCTAAAACAGAAAAAAGAACACCAATAATAAATTATCTCAATAAATCGTAATATATTACACTATGGCGAAGAAATGTCGATAAATACATATGTTTTATACGTGTTTTATTAATATAAGTAAGCAAACTATAGTTTTTATATTAGAAAAGTTTTTCTTTAAAAACTTGAGCATAAAAATAAAATTAACGGTGGTAAGAACATAAATCACATTTTTATACAACTTAGTAACTTATATACACATTTTACACTATAATATATGTATTATTGGATGTTCCATGGATCCCTGTTTCAATTCTGTAGTAGAAAATAATTATTATTTTAAAAAATTATAAAAATTGCTTTACACGCTTCTTTAAAATGCACTAAATAGTATAAGACTAATCTGGAGCCTGAAAGATGGGTCCAGACTATGATCCTGGCACCACTCACATTCTTAGAATTATTCCAAGAAATATTTTGAGCTTACATTTTTTTCCTTAAATATGATTACAAAAAGAAACTTATGAAAAAATTTTTGGCTTTAAACCCGAATTTTTTCTATCAATCGTAGTGTGTACTTTGCTTAAAGATAGAACGGGCTTAGCGTAATGGGCTTAAAGATTGAACGCAGACAAGTCCAACGACACCACAATCATCAAATTTTAATAAATAGAACGCAAGATGTGGAACAAAATGCAAAAAATTGCATTCCAAGATGGTGGTGAAAGGGTTAATTTCTACCCAAAGTCAGATATAAGGTCTCAAAATAACCCCTATTGAATGAATGAATAAAAAAAATCTAGTTGGGTTACCTCTACGATTTACGTAATTGCACTGGAGTCAAAGCCAAAATAATCAATTCTATCCTTAAAATTATTGAGAGGTCCTAAAGAAAAAGACTTTGGAAAATAAACTTTTTTGATTTAATACTTGTCCCATGCATATATGTGTGCTGTTACACACTGTTTTCGGGTTTTTTGTATTCTCATCCCAGTATCAAATAGCACCTTCCATAACGTTTCATTTTAATGCGTGAAAGTTCGAATACATGGGTTATATTTGTATGTGATACAGCTGTAAGTTGTACATACTGCTGATATAAAAAAGATGAGGTTTATATTTGGTGTTATACATTTGATTATTTTTAAAAGAAAAATACGCCAGGGACATTTAAATTTTTAGGTACAAAAAAGCAAATGTATTATATTATTTACATAAAGTTAAGATCGTTGAACTTAATAAAAATAACTATTGATAACATTTAGCTGAAACTTCAATTACATGAAAATTACATGAAAAAAAAAAGGTTATGAACTCGCAACGATTTCGAAAAATAATTTCATTTTTTAATTAATTTCTCTTCAATATACTGATATATGAACGAAACATCTGGACGAGCGGTTGGGTTTATCAGATAGTTCTATACAAAATTTATCCAATACTTCTATGTTTTAATACGACGGTTGATAACTTCCGTAGAATACAGGATTAATTTGCCTAACGTAAGGCTCAGTCAAATTAAATAAAAAGAATAATTTGCTTAAAAAACTATAAAATTATTTTAGGTGGATTCTTATGCGGAAAATTGAGTTAGGGATTTAAACTACCCCTTCCAATAGAAGCAGGGAGGTGATTTTATGCGCAATCGATAGAGCACGTGGGAAAATAGACTTATACAACATTTTAGAGCTTGTATAATCTTACTTACTGTTGCTTCGCTTTGATGGAAAACGGCTAAACTCTATCAATTTCAAAGTTAAGTATCTTAAAGTAAAATAGGTATTCGCTAAGGCAGTATAGTTTAAAAATATATTAATAAACTATTTACCTGCATAGAATATCATGAAAACAATAAACACCGCTTCTTGAATTTGCCCCACTTACTTATAAGTACTCAATTAATCTAATAATTGAAGTCTGTCAACATATACGATAATAAATGGCGTAATATACACTAAAGGGGAATACCTATTACATGTCCTTGAGGAATAATGTTCATTGAAGTATTAAATAATATATACAATGCTGTTAGTCCACAGTATGTTTTAGTAAGAATTTTCATTGAATAACACATTTTAAATCTGTTTGGGTAGCTTCTTTTGACGAGGAAGTAACATTTGATATTTCGTTGCGTTTTTTTTTTTTCACGTAGTCGGAAATTTTTTAATTGCGCCACAAGTTTATAATCGAAAAAGATCCGAATTTTTTTTGTTATCCGATGCAGACATCACTTATGTGATATAGTAATTTTTTGGCCATCGAAAGAAAGAGAATCTTTTTTGTGCCGAGTGTCGAACACGATGGTTTTTGTAATTCCTATTGAATAAGAAAAAGGAGGTTTTTTAATTTAAAGCTTGTGCATATTGGGGACTTCATATTATTATTTCCAATCTTATAATACTGAAAACCTGAAGTACCATAAGACATGGATGTGTAATGTGCACACTTTAATCAAGACATATTTTATTTCGTAAACCGAGTCATATAGTTAAATAAAAAACCAAATAAATAGTTGATGTATATTAAATGTAATGAATTGCTTTAGTTTCTCTAAAAAAGTTCTAAAAAATAGACAAGTAATATAATTTATTACTTTGCAGGAAAAGCAGATTTTAAAATGATAAATCAACTTATAAAATTAATATACTTAAAATAAAATTAATTATTTTCAACAAAACACAACAAAATGAAATAAAGTAATACCTTTTGATACACAAGATGATGAAAAGCTGATACACAAAAATTAAATTTTACAAATTTTAAGAAATTATTTGAAGAAAATGGACATATTTCCCTTTAACAAAAAAAAAATTGTTTAAATGTAAATGAAAATAAGCCTTCAAGACGCCAATTAAAAAAAATTTGCTAGGGTCGGAAACTTTTTAAAACTTGTTAAATATTTGAAAGTTTTATTTTATTTGAAAAACTTCAATTCTTAGTCATTTTGGAAAATTATTTTTATTTGTTTTTAACAAGAAAAGTGTCAATAGTGTTAAGAAATAAAGAAAGACGGTTTAGTGCTAAAAGTTAATTTTAAACAAATTTTGAAAAACTTGAAAAGATTCCTTAGTTGTGAACTAAATCGGCCTTTGCAAGATGACAAGATGCCATTTCTTAATGTATAAATGTTGATCTGATGACAAATTATCGTACAATTTCTATTCTACAACTTACCAAATGATTACATTTCCAGTTTCTTAAAAAAACGATTTCTAATTTCGTTTTTCTCCTGCATTTCCTAACAATGACTTACTGTGTTTTGCGGAGCAAACAATAGCAAATTTTTTTTGAATCATTCTACATAATATGTGATTATATTATTTCGGCTGATTATAAATACTAAAAACATTTTGAAATTTAATTAATTATTCAATTTAAATATGAAAACCAATAACAAAAAGTTAGTCTTAATTATATTTTAATTATAGTTTATCTTGAAACTTTTATTTAATTATACCAATGAAAACCTCCTTACTCACATAATCGAATTGTTTATTACATTCAAAAATATACATAATTGCTTTAACCTAAGGTCAATAATATCTTTATTTAAATGTAGAATGTTATTATTAAGTTCCTTCCTCTCTTTCGTTATTTGATCATTAAAATAACAATGCAAAATAAAATGCTCAACCATTTATTATATTTGTATTATACAAAAATTTTCGTCTAGACAAATATTATATTTTCACTTATATATATATTATAAAACTATTTAGTCAATTTGTAATATTTAACTGTAGATTATTAAAAACTTTCGGTAATCCAATTAAATGTTATAGAGAAATCTTCAAAACTGCTTGAGGTTCAAAAAAATAAGAGAATTTTTTTGGAATAACGGTAGGATGACGATGTTAGTTTTCTTATTTATTTATTTTTATATCAGAATATTTCTTTGGTTTCGTAAGTACTTTTTTTACTTCCCAGAGGAAGTTTATGTAATGGGGCCGATTTTGAAAATCTCCAGTTTACATATTTCCGCGGCTTCAAGGCCGCAAAATCCGAATCATACCTTTTCAATGTGATATCTGTGTGTGTGTATGTACGTATGCGCGTATTATCTCGCGAACCAGTTATGACCTTACCACGTGACTAGGCTTATTCGACGCGTAATTGCGTATTTAAGGACAGTTTTTCAACAGAATTAGTTGTGCCGTGTTTTAATGGTAATAAAAAAATTGGAAAAAACTGAATAAACAGAATCTATAAAGTGGATAAAACACATCATTTATCTATGAAAATAATGAACGTTCCAGCATATGGTGCAGTATATGTTCGAAGAATTATCTATGAAGGCTAACGAGACCTTTTTTTAATGTTTTTTCCCCCCTCTGGGAAGTTAGTCATGTGGACTATAGGGATCGAACTCACACGACTTCAGTACCACACCGACTATGTACTGCCAATTTATTTAGAATATTTTTAACTCCCGACTAACAAAGGGAGGTGTCTATAGTTTAACTAGTCTACCTGTGTATCTGTTTAAGACATCGTAGCTCCAACAATTATATAAATTAGTGATATTATTTTGGAAAAAACGAGGCTGTAGTTTATAAAGCTATTATTCGATAGATATATTAAATTTTATTATTATTTTGACACTAAATATATTTAAAACGTCCAATTAATCTATTTAATCATAAATTTAACATCCATGTAATAGTGAACGAGTTTAAAAAGTTGAAATCAATTGAATAGAAATCAATATAAATGTACAATCGTTAAATTATTATTATGTACATTGCTAATTACCATTTGACGTGTAATGTAGTATAAAATAAAATACCTGCTACTAAATAACAACTACATAAAATAATCAAGTGTTGTTAATAGTTATGGATAGTTACATATTAATGTCGGGTATGATTTTTATACTCTACATTTATAGACGGAACGACTAACTTTTAAATATCTTCTCAATTAAGCTTTGGAAAAAATGTGCGTGTCATTCCCTACCGCATAATCCGATAGTGAGACGGAAATTATATTTTTATGTAATTCGAAAGAGTGTCACGAGATGCACACACTTTTTAGGAAGAAATCAAGCAATACTTAAAAGCTTCTTTATTTCTTTTTAAAATGTTTTAATTTACATAAAATTACACAGCGTAGCAAGTATATCAAAATTTACATGCGGATACATTCGGATAATTAAGAAATTATCAAATATACCTACTAATATCTTTGATATTTGTGAATGCATGTATGCCTTCTGCCTCTAAAGAGTCGGAAAATGTAGATAAAAATGAAGAAAAATTTCAGGCTTCTGGATGGCCCAATTTCCGAACAATTAGTTTTCCATTTTTAAGTCCTTAATTTTACTTGGACTAATTGGAGACCATAAGGCAGTATTTTTTGTAGGTCTCACGATTTTACTTTTACACTTTCGATTGGCAGATCACTTAAGATAAGAAATACTAAAACCAAAAAGTTTTCATTGCTCATTTCTCATTGTTTTTCAAATCTATCCCAGAATTAATTCAGAAACTAAAGATTGCAGCAAAATTGTGGTTGTTTTTCTCGTTATAGTCAAAACTGATGTACGCTATTCAGTAGCATTCGAGGCAGAACTAAGACAATGGAGGTTTTGACCGATAATTGTCTTACGATCTATCAAAATCGCTTTCACTTACAAAATCAACTGTTCGATATTAGAATATTGCTATTTCTGCAAATAAGCATGCATCGAAGGAAAACTGAATGGCTTTACCTAAAATTTCTATAATTTTCAATTATATGAAATAGTGATGATTTTGATAAAATTTTCATTTCAATAAATCAAACCCATCTATATTTAATTATGTTCAAGAATGTTTGAATTAAAAACTCGCCTTGATTGGTCGTTTTCTTAATAAAATATCTTATAAAAGGCACAATTTTTCACTGGTAGTTTTTTACAATCATAAACTGAGGTAGTTTTTAGCTTTTGTTTTAAAATACTAAAAATAGATGGCGTTGGCATTTCAAAAAATACAGGTGTGGACGAAATTTGGCAACATTACCTAATCTATTCATTTTTCCAAATTGCGATACGAGAAACTATAACTATCTATATTAAACTTTCAGATAATTTTTCAGAAAGCATTTTTCAACATAAGGTCCTATATTGGAATATCACAATCAATTTTAGGTAGAGTAGTTACTAGCCCAAATCTGTGTATAGATATTTTTGAATAGAGTTATAAATACGAATATATTGTTTTCCAAATCAGTAAATAGTTAGTTGTTTGTTAACATATTATATTATTGTAATTATAATAATTACGATTTTGTAACACAATTATGTAATATGTTAGTATAATCATAATGGCATTGTTACCTACTATTATTTTCAATTATTAATATATCGATTTGTTGTTATTTCAAAATGAAACAAGCTAGAATAATTCAAAACGAATACATTATTTTTGTAACTTTTGTGTACACTTTAAAAATAACTTTATGGATTATTATCTCTGCTTAGTGGTTTTATGTAATGGAAAATACCTTTCATCTTCCTGTTGGCTTTGCGAGATATGAACGATCAAATGTCACCTTTTCCTATTTATCTTGCTTGCTGTAATTCAGAAGTTTCATAAGGAGTTTGAGGCTGTTCAAAAAGTTCTTAAGTTGAAGTTTACCCTCGGCAGGCGAGTAGAAATAATTAAGAAAGTAAAACAAAGCTAGGAGGTCTATGTTTAAATTGGGATAAGTGAGGTAAAGGTAGGTTCTCGCAATGAATCATTGATTCACTAAATTTGAGATCATTGATTCACTAAGTCATTTATGGAATCCATTGAAATTAATCATTTACACGAGCGAAGCAATCATTTGCTTAACAGTAAGTAAGATAATTGAATAATAAAAGTGAGATAATTGAATAATAAAAGCAAAAATCATTTTTCCAGAAACTGAATTAGAGGGAGTGTCCCAGAATTTGATAATTAAAATTTTCTGAAACTTTCGAACTGTCGAACAGCTTCATCTATTTTATTCATTCTCGCACAAAACCAATTTTTTATTTGTTATTATTTTCATCTTCCTGATAGAATAATATAATTATCTTCCCAATAGAATAACAAAGAAGGAAATGCATCCAAGTGAAGCTGTGGGGTGAACAACAACTTTTCACCCCACGTGAGAGAGATCTTCGGACTTCTGGCAGGAATTTTCTTTGGAAATAAAATTGTTAAGCCAATCATGAATAAAGCACACGCCAGGTTTTAAAGTTGAATTTGTCAATGACATTATATGCGTATGGACACTTTTAAACAAAACTATTTCCACATAATTTGTATTAATATAAGTTGACAATAGATGAACATTTCATGGAAGTTTTTAACTAATTGGTTCACCATGGTAAATATGTGTTAGGAAAAGTAAGGTTCATGAAGTAGTGCGCCAATGCGTTGCATATTTTGTATATCACGGGGGCTTTTCATTAAAATATTTGAAATATTTGTATAAATCTAAAAATATATCAACAGTAGCACAGCATTGTTTAGTTGATTGAAATGACAGTCTCATGATTACTTTTATAATGAACTATAGATATATTTATGGCATTTTGATAATATACGAAATGCGGTACCATAATTTGAATTTATTTTCCCAAACAGCATAGAAAGCTTGAGTAATCTTGTGGGTGGATTCATTCTTCAAACAAAAAAGGAGGAGGTTCTCAATTCGACGATGTTTTTTTTTTTGTTACCTCAGAACTTTTCACTTGGTGAACCGATTTTAATGATTCTTTTTCAATTTGAAAGCTGGTGCTTTCTGTGTGGTCCGAGTTGGTCCAGTTCTGACAATGTCATCTATGAGAAAACTATATAAGTCATAAATTTGCATTTAGTATGTGCGCGACAAATGGACGAATGAGTCAATATCACGCCAACCAATTTCGATGATTCTTTTTTTAGTGACCATTTAGTTAGTGTACCTACTTCAGATTCCTCAAAAATAAAAAAATTAAAAAACCCGACTTCAAAAAGTAAAAAAATTAAAATGCACTAAAAAGTAAAAAATAACGATAATGTAGTTATTATTTATTATTGTTATTTTTGGAGTCGGTGTCAGCCAAAGAAACAACTGTGGCATAATAGTTTGCTACATTAACTTAGCTGATACCTACTACAAATAGCAATAATTATAACTACATGATATTATCGAAATTTTTTACTTTTTAGAGCATTTATATTTTGTTACTTATTAATGTGGTTTTTTTTATCCTAATCTGCATACCCTTAGGAACTAAAGTTTTAACTTTGTCAGTTCACTCTCTCAGTTTGTTACACGTGTTTGAATGTGAATTTGAAATTCGTTTTATAAGTATATAAATTAAATAAAAATTGTTATTATTATTATTATTAACATTAATGTGCATAAAGCATACAAATTTAAACAACATCAAACATAAATATTTAACAAGATCATTAGTGAGTACATTTATTTACGATTATTTATTTATTACTTACAATGTTTCATTATTCGTATATAATTAATCACCAGTACCGACAATACACATTTTTAAATCATTCACCTGAAAAACGCAACAGAACCAACAGAACAAAACGAATGCTGGATCAAATTGAGCCTTGGTGATCTGGACAAACGTCTAACTTCTTAATGTCAATATATAAATAACCAAATAGCAGATACACACACGCTTTGCTGGTCAATTTTTCCTTTGTAAAACAAAGACTATCACTTTATAGCCCTCACTTATCCTCTCTTTTGTTCACAACTTCTATGAAAATGAATTTTTGCCCATGATACTCGCTGACATTGTAACTTTCTATAGGTCCAATCATTAAATTAACCAGATTTTTCCAAAACAAAAATTTTGTTCCCCATATTCTCGATTATTTCAAATAATTGCAAAAAAAGTTTTTATCTTCAATTTCCATAAAACTCAGTATATTAAGTAATTTTGATCCAAAAAGTACAAAAATCGTGTGCATTTGATGACTGGTCAAATAGGTATTGAGATACGGACTTAAATCGATAGAAATATACTTAATAACTTAAATATAAAGTCTATTTCGCTATAAACTTCACTTCATTTGCCATCACTTATTTCCGCTTTCGTGCATCATTTCGTGCACAATACAACAGATAATTTTCTGGCCATTTTACTCCCTTGGCGTGCGTTTTCGTACGATGATATATATAATACGATTTTTTTTTACTTTAAAATACATGTTCATAATTATTCTATTATCTTTTATCTTTAAATTCTAATAATAATACAATATAATAATTTTGTAAAAAATTTCTTTTATTTAACATAATTATGATTGGTCGAAAAAGGCATTGTTGTATAACTTATAACCATGAATGGCACAGTTTTATAAAATCGTAATATTTATAATCGATTTCAAATATACCATTACGTGGAGTAGGGAAAGCAATTTTAGTAAAACACAAATATAAGGAATCGGTCGGAAATATAATTACTTATTATAATGAAAATGTAAACTGGCATATATAATACAAAGACATACTGGCATGCGCTAACAGCGTACCCTCGTTTACGATAAATTTTCGCCTTATCTTTATGTGAAAAACATGCAAAACCTTTTTTAACTTACTAATTACCTACTACAATTTTAGATACTGTGGCTTGGGCGGTTGAAAGAGGATTTGACTCGTAAATTTTTACAAGGTTTAAAAGGATCCAGATAGTTATATTGTATCAGATTCTACTCATAAAAATGGTTAAAATAGGTTAAACAAATTTGTTGTCGATGTCGTATTAGTAGTTAGCCATATTAAGCCTTTTTATTATTTAAGAAAACTATTATATTTCAAAATCTTTTCAAATATTAAATAGTATCTAAAAAAGCTACGATATCAAAAGTTAATAAATGTTTTTGTATAGAATCTGGTACTGCGTAGCTGGGCTGCGTACTTTTGCAACACCCTATACTAAGCTATTGTGTTTTGTATCTAACGGTAGAAATTAAATTAATTAATAGAATTATAATAATGCGTTCTCAATCAAATTGTTTTGGACAGTTAATTTTAGTTGATATTTACTTCGATAATTAACACTTGAAACAATCAACACTTCATGTATGCTAATAAAATTTGATTGTAATAAATATGAAATGTACCATGTTGAATATAATACTTAAAAAACACACCAGTAACTTTCTGATTGTGAATAACCGTGCTTATTGATAAATTGTAGTGTATTTATTATCTGTAGCTTTTTAACTATGATATAACCATCTGTACTAAGAATTTTAATATTTGATTTGCGTTTGATATCTATCGATACTATCGATAAAAGACAGAAAATTGAAATATAATTTATAAATGGTGCCAGGATTTTTTCATATATATTAGAGTGAGACAGTCTATTAAGCAAAAGTGTATTTGTATTAAATTCTCGAATCGCTTTTCGAAGCGGTTTTATAATTAAATTAAATAATTATTATAATTAAATAATTAATCAATATAACAAAATAAACAGGAGGAGTCTGAAAGAGCCCTGCACTTAAATAGATGAACGAAAAGAAGTTTATTTTCAAAAGCAAACTAGATAATGAGTCTGATTTCTAAAGTTGAAAAAAATACTCATTTAAAAAGTAAAAATTTATATATTCTTCATCTGTAACAGGATAAGGGCACAACATAATTAAAACATCGGGAGCACAATTTTGATTTATTTAGTAAGATAACACAAAAAGTAGGTTTTCGTTGAGATTTTAAAAAAGAAAACAAATCACGAAATTATCGTAAATTATTACGTGTACGTGTGTGTGTGTACGTATGTGCTTATGTTCGTTCGGATTCTTTCGCCTCGATTATCTCGCCAACCAGTTATGACATTAACACTTGACTGAGCTTATTCGACCCGTAATCGTGTATTTAAAATCTGGAAGAGAGTTTTCAGCAGAATTAGTTGAGCCGTTTTATAATGGTAAGAAAAAAACTGGAAAAACTGAATAAACAAAATCTGAAAAGTGGATAAAAAACATCATTTATCTATGGAGATAATGATCATTCCAGCATAAGCTGCAGTACATGTTCGAAGAATAATCTATGAAGGCTAACAAGACCTTGTTTTTAATGTATTTTCCTCCTCTGGGAAGTTAGTCGTGTTTAGTACAGGGGTCACACTCACACGACTTCAGTACCACACCGACTATGTACTGTCAATTTATTTCGACTTTGTATATTAATCAAAAAATATAAAGCTTTTCTAAAAAATATGCCGGAAATTATTGGTCTAGTTAATTCTAGTCTTAATGAGATATATTGTACGACAACTAACATCGTAGGTATGTGTCATTTATATTATATCCCCATTCGTTGGGTAAAATGTTGTACATCGTTTGGTATTTGTATATAGATAGATCAATGTATATGTGAATGACACTTTCAAATCAACATCTATTATATATTTGATCGTTATCATTAATTAATATCGACAGGTGTATGTCATATGCAAACAAACACATATATTGTACAATGTGAACGAATTATAATGAATATAGCTATATAAGTAGACCTCGAAAATTTTCAAACGAAACCAAAGCAGTATTAACCTGTTCAGTATATGAAATTGATGTTAATTTAGAAAATGTGGATCAAATGTATGCAGTTTGTCCTTAAATAACATAGTGGCGAGAAAAATAGTCTCGTGCGCATGTTGGAACCTTGAAATTAAGTGTTTTGCGACGCTAAATCGAATGGAACCGATCCCGAGACCGAAGTTTGGTCGATGAGCTGATAATTCGCAATTTATATCAATATTAAGAGTTATAATTTTGGATTCTATTCTAACGAATTATTGTATTTTGTTTACTAGTTCAAACTATTGAGGAAAATTGGTTATCTTTTTAAGTGTAAAAATGCACTGAATCGATTGTAATCAAGGAAAGATTTGTTAACAAATTATAGTGAAAACTAGAATATAATATTATCAATTAATACTTCACCAATCATTCAATTTCCAAAATTAACATAATTGATGAAGACTCCTACCATTTCGGTCACCAGATCGATTCTATCGAATAAGAGAGAAAATTCACCAGAAAAAGTTTTATGATAAGAACACATTTAATTTTGATATAATGTCTGGTTTCTAAACCACATTTTGATCACGGATCCTCTTATAAACTGGATTGAATAGGTCTGAACTCTCATGATTCCATAAATTTTACTTCGTTTTTCTTTTAACATTGGTCATACATATTGAATTTAACTAGTTTGTCGTATTTTACCCGTTTAAATGAAATTATCAGCAGAAAGGTGGTAAAGCACATATATGGTATCGCAATGGGCTATGTAGCCTAAATGTCTCCTTTGGGGACAGAAAATATAACCTAACCTAACCTAACCATTTCATTTTTAGCTGCACTTTACCTGTTTGACCATTTTGTTACTTTAAAACGACTCCGTTCTTGAATAGGCTTAAATGTAGATTAAGAGTCGTTCGAGGATAAAAAAAAAATGTAAATTTTTCCGATGCTGCTAATATTTCGCAAGTCATAAAATAACGTCAAATGTCCGTTGATCTAAACAGAAGAATCTCAGCTATTACTAACATTACAATTTAAATAAAAACGTATTATATTTTATGATATTTTGACACAGTGTATATTTCAAACATATTATTATGAATAGCGATCACTCGATTTTGTGATAAAAGCGATTTATTATTAACGATATAATCCATATAACGATATATAATTCTATAGGTAGGTATATTTGAAAAGTGCTTTTACAAGTAGATATGTATTATTGAACGCATTATATTGATAAATAAAAACTCAATTACATATAGCTGTAAATGAAATTAAGAGCTTAATTTAACTTTACACTATACTTAATTTAATATTTCATACATTTATTATTAGTTTAAATATTTTATTGGTATTTATAAGTGTCATAATTTAATTCGTATGTGAACTGTTTTGAAAATTATTCATATTTATTATAAACAATGAAAAATAATTTAGGAGATTATTTGAATTTTATGAATATGAATGAGTTTTACCAGCTTGTTAGAGATTCATTGTGGTAATAATTATCAAAATCGTGGTCTATTATTTTTTCTGATTCTCTGAAAGAATAAAAAACTAGTGAGCAGAATATTATGATTACACTCAGCAGAATTGTCTAAATTTGAATTTTTAGAATACTATTCGGTGCGAACTAATTCTCGTACCAGCTACCAAATGCTTTAATGGGTGGTATCAAAACAAAATAAACGTTGAATTCAATACAGCTTATGGTGTTTGTTTCCCTACAGTACCTATTGAAAAAAAGTTTTGTTTTATTGCACGGTACATACATATAAATCAAATACTTACTTTGCAGTCAAATAGTGTGTCATTTTTAGCTTTCCAATACCACGGAACTACAAAAATGTATAATATATTGTGTTCGATAATATAGCTGCTTATGAATTCGATAATATAGATATCTCTCTTCAATCATGAATATTCTAACTATAGCCGTCTCTGTTCATCAAATAATGGATCTTCGATGAAATCATAATTAAATTAAAATTTTGATCGACAGCCTTTTTGTGGTATAATTATAAACTACAAGATTGTCTAATTATTTAGATATATTTTTAGTACACTGTCTAGATTTTTTGATATAGAAATATCCAATTGAAAAGGACAACTTTGAACGATAAAATAATAATAAAAAGCCCGATAACCTAGGAATTTTTTGTGATTTTTGGAAACTTTGTTAATCAAAAACTGTATTTTATTTATAAAGTTTTATTGAAATCCCTAGTATTATTCAATCCTTGCATATCTCTTTAACATGAGTGTTCCTTTTGATTTAAAACAATATAAAATTTGATTAAAAATTTTCAACACTTCAAAGTTTGTTAAATATTAGATAACTGATGTATACTTCGAACAATTAGAACGAATTTGTAATATTAATTTGTTATATATTTTGAACAATTAGAACAAAGCATCATCAAATAATGGATCTTCGATGAAATCATAATTAAATTAAAATTTTGATCGACAGCCTTTTTGTGGTATAATTATAAACTACAAGATTGTCTAATTATTTAGATATATTTTTAGTACACTGTCTAGATTTTTTGATATAGAAATATCCAATTGAAAAGGACAACTTTGAACGATAAAATAATAATAAAAAGCCCGATAACCTAGGAATTTTTTGTGATTTTTGGAAACTTTGTTAATCAAAAACTGTATTTTATTTATAAAGTTTTATTGAAATCCCTAGTATTATTCAATCCTTGCATATCTCTTTAACATGAGTGTTCCTTTTGATTTAAAACAATATAAAATTTGATTAAAAATTTTCAACACTTCAAAGTTTGTTAAATATTAGATAACTGATGTATACTTCGAACAATTAGAACGAATTTGTAATATTAATTTGTTATATATTTTGAACAATTAGAACAAAGCATCATCAAATAATGGATCTTCGATGAAATCATAATTAAATTAAAATTTTGATCGACAGCCTTTTTGTGGTATAATTATAAACTACAAGATTGTCTAATTATTTAGATATATTTTTAGTACACTGTCTAGATTTTTTGATATAGAAATATCCAATTGAAAAGGACAACTTTGAACGATAAAATAATAATAAAAAGCCCGATAACCTAGGAATTTTTTGTGATTTTTGGAAACTTTGTTAATCAAAAACTGTATTTTATTTATAAAGTTTTATTGAAATCCCTAGTATTATTCAATCCTTGCATATCTCTTTAACATGAGTGTTCCTTTTGATTTAAAACAATATAAAATTTGATTAAAAATTTTCAACACTTCAAAGTTTGTTAAATATTAGATAACTGATGTATACTTCGAACAATTAGAACGAATTTGTAATATTAATTTGTTACATATTTTGAACAATTAGAACGAAGCACCAATATCACCGCAAAAGAAGGATAATTTTGTGTTTTGGGAAGTTTGTCTCATGTAGCCATTACTGTGGTCATCCTACCTCATATATGTTTAATAAAAATCGTCATACAGTTGCTGTTTTTGACTAAAAATTTGGGTGTTACCATATTTATGATCAGCCCTGTATATAATTATGTGTAGGTAATAATAATAATTCAGATATTGTCAGATTTAATTAATCAAAATGTAATTGTAATAACATTATATCTGTTCAACCAATTCCATCAAATTAATCTAGTATTAATAATCAGTGTGACCTTATATTAACAGGTATTGCACAGAATGGAGAGTGGGTGAACACAGTGTATTACGCTACAATGAAAAAAAAACACTGTGGCTCCAAATAGTACAAGGCTTTGGGGGCAGATATTCCAATTGATTTTTCAGTCTAAGTGTGCTCTACCAACCAGCATCAGCCAAGGTCAACTTAACAGCAAATATGGGACTTAGAACTGGAATTGTGGAATATAGTAAGTAATATTGATGGACTTTACTTATTTCAAAGCTTTCAAATCAAAATAAATGATTATTTTAATAAAAGTGAATTCATTCAGACGACCGTATGTTCATTGCGTTCATTTTATTTTACATAAAGGTCCCTTCTCTAATCTACACACACTTATATTCTCAATTATAGTAAAACCTCTGTTATCATGGTAATGCGGATATTTCGGATTATTAAGAGTTGGGATAGTACGGAAAAAATAAAAATTTGTTGAATGTAATTTCATCATTCTTTCAAATGCGGCTTCATCCGTTTTATTCAATATTTTCCGTATTGTCTGAGCATATACCTCGGTTATTGTTGAGTGCTAAAATAAATCCGTTGCCTCGAGGGTCTGGTAAACGAGATTTTACTTATTAACATGTTTTTATTAACTCGATTTTGTATGCCCAGGTGGAGTTTTGTTACTAACTATTTTAAACTAACTTCCTGAAGAGCTAGAAACTTGAAATTTGGATCAGAAAAAGATGGTAACGCATAAAAAAAAGAACAAAACGAAAAGGAGGTGAAAACGTGATTTACGGTTCGGATGGAATTTTGTAATTGATTTTAAATTAATTTCCCGATGAGCTAGAGCCTTGAATTGAAATACTTTTAGGACTAAAAACCCAAAATATGGGGCGCATTCTGCAGACACTACACTCTTTATAGCAATGTATTGCATTCGCCCCGTGTTTTTCGTTTCCAATCTTATAAGTATTTTAAAAGCTATTTATTATTTTATACTTTTTAGTCCGTTATAAAAAATGGTACCTTAAAAATTTTTTAATTTTAATTTGTTTATTATGAAACTAAACTTTTTTCATGTTTTTCAAATTTTTTGTGTAGGAACTTTAAAATTCTAAGCCTCTCATGCATGCGATTTTACTGTATTAATATTATGTTCAATACAACCCAAGTGTAGATAGTATAGATAGGTATATGATATACATTGTCTAATCAAAATCATCCAACTTCGAACTTTAGACCATCAATTAAATTAATTTAAATTAAAGAGGGTAAAGTGGTTCTCTGTGTATTTTATCAACAGGCAACAACCAATTTTGACAGCATCATTGACAATGAGTTAGTATTATACTGTACTCTATACGTTGGTATTACAAGCTTTGATGGTAAACCTTGCATAGTAAAGTGGAATATTGAGTACTGAGTAACACCAATATGCTTATAGTACAGCTTTAGTATTATTATACGTAGAGCTATTGTTCAAATAAACTATGTAAATGTGTGTACGATGTAGATATTCGTGTAGTTGTGTAATGTTTCTATAGAGTAGTATTGTGTTTTAAGTACGTAAAATTAGAGTCTGGTTAATCTTGTCTGAGTATTACAACACCGCGACCGTATATTAAACTAGTAAGAGTATAGAGAAGCTGCATGAACTAGTAGGACAATACCAGCGTCCATGGTTGCGAAAATTAAAATATTCGGAGTTATATTGGCTAATGTATAATTGTATTGGCTAATATAGGTACTAAATATTACTGCCTTGGAAAATATCCCGATTTTTGTACTTTTTGGGTTAAAATTACCTTATATACTGAGTTTTATCGAAATTGGAGATAATAAAAATTTTTCGATTTTTTGCAATTTTTTCAAGGGGTACTTTAAAAAAATCAAAAAAATCGCAAAAAAAAATTTGTTTTGGAATTTAATGAAACTTGGTGGATGGGGTAATTTTCATCCAAAAAGTATAAAAATCTGGTTAGTTTAATGATTGGATGCAGAGTTTCTGAGATATCGCAATATAAGGATGATTTTAGTCTGTATCTCAAAAACGATTCAACCAATCAACAAATGCACCCGATTTTTGTACTTTTTGGGTCAAAATTACCATATATACTAAGTATTATCGAAATTGGAACTAAACAAAATTTTTCGTTTTTTGCAATTTTTTTAAAGAGTACACACCCCTTTGAATTGAAATCGAGAAGATCGGTAAGACATTTTTGTTTTGGAATTTGATGAAACTCAGTGGGTGGGGTATTTTTCATCCAAAAAGTATAAAAATCAGGTTAATTTCTTAATGATTGGACCTATAGAAAGTTGCAATGTCAGCGAGAATCATGGGCAAAACTTCATTTTCAAAAAAGCTAGAGTTCCAACCGAAAAATACTGGACAAAATACTGTTTGAATCAAATTAATAATTTACTAATTAATAAATCTTAAAGTCATCAACTAACTGCAAATAATTCCAATGAACTTTTCATTTTTAACGATTTTCAATTAAGATTGAATATACCATAATAAACTTGCTTATTTTTTCACATCAATTTTACTTTATGTCTTTACAACAATCGTCACTGCAAGATTTCTACATACTAGGGATATATAATTTATTTTTTATGACATTCACAAAACCCCTAATGGTTAATTTTATTGCTTGTTTGTTCTTATGGTAAAATAACCAAACAACTATCCAGAATTGATTTAATAAAACCTAACTAATAAAGTTTATGGGTAATTTCAATGTGGTGTGAAAATTTTGTGTTGTTTCATAAAGTTAATACCTATTATAAATTAGCATATATTAATTTTGAGATTGCAATAATGTATAGGATTGATTCGAAATTATTTGATCAAATAACAATGAATTTTCTTTTAAACCTCAAACTATTAAGGGTATACGAACACCAAGCCAATTTTAATTAAAACAAGTGGAAACAAACAATTGACTGAGTTAATTGTTGAAATACCATGCATAAATAGTGTTGATTACTCTATCACATACATATACAATTTATATAATACATACTATACAATTTACGCCTAATTTGCGCCCTCACGGGTAAACAGTGATGTTTACGAAAAAATGTTTCATACAAAAGTTGTTTATTTTTGTATAAGGAGCATTTAAACATTTAAACTTTTGTTCTATCTCTAACGGTTTACAAGATGGGTCCAATGTACTCATAGGTCAAGACCCAATTGACCTATGTTGCTCATTTACTCGACCTCTCTTTTTACGTCCTGAGTACGCTGTAAAAATTTCAGCTTGATATCTTTTTTCGTTTTTGAGTTATCGTGTCCACAGACGGACGGACAACCGGAAATGGACTAATTAGATGATTTTATGAACACCTATACCAAAATTTTGTTGGTGGCATCAATATTTTTAAGCGTTACAAACTTGGGACTAAACTTAGTATACCTTGCATATTACATATATGCATGGTATAAAACTTTTTATATGAAGTTGAACGAAGTCTAAATCAATTCAGAAAATTGAAGGGGTGGTGGGTCTGTGCTCGATTATTTAAATAAATAGATGACTTCAAAAGTAATCATATTTAACAGTGGTCTTATTGGAGGGATGATATGTTTTCATAGATTTCTCCAAAACCATCCGTTTAAAAGAAACACTATTTAAATAAAATTTAAATTCTCAAAATTATTGAAAACAGAAAAAAGCCTTTGTGGTCGACTAATTAAAGAGAACGAACGGTATTAGCACGGTAGTGGAGACACAAATTTAAAAAAATATTGAATTTTGATGCTAATTATGTTTTAACTTGACAATATAAGACGCAACATAATTATAAAGTTTTTCCATAACTGGAGTAATTTTCAAAGCATCGAAAAATTAGGCTAGATATCGAAAAATTCTAAATTTAAAATTGCCTTAGTGCTCGCATATTCTAAACTTTTAAAAAAATTCGAAAATTAATTGTTTTTTTTTTTTTCTTCAAGGTTCTTATCATCAGAGAAATGCCAGTAATATTTTGATTTTTTTAACTATATTCATTTAAAAATACTGGATACCTTTAAAAAGCTCTTATTGATCATTATACATTACATTTTGTCGGGTACGTGTCAATTTATGTCTCTGCCTACAGGGATTCAGTTATATGGTTAATTACTCAACGATTTAACGATAGGTTATAGTTTTAAATAAATCGTTTCACCAAAAGCTCGATTGAAATCAAGAATATATATAATTACCTACTATTTTCTTAGTATATTTCTAAAACCGGGTACCTTGGTTTGTGTTTAAAGAAATGTACTTAGCTTGCGATATTTTGAAGTTGTCGTAATTCTGAACGCAATGATTCAAATTTGGCAGTTCTGTTCCTTGGTTAATCAACTCTTGGTTAATCAACTAAATTTTTCGCCACTTTTAGTGATCAGACGTATTTTCCTTCCATAAGATTTAGAACTACTTCTTCCATATTTCATTTATTTTTCATGTTACATCGGGATAGCCCTTAAAAGATGAAGGAAGAATAAATAATGTGTAAACAAAATTGTAATGTATCCTGTATACACAACGTATTTAATATTATTATCAAAATAAATAGATTGTGATTGTCAAGTTAAGAGGGTAGTATAGTAAGTAGGAGCGCTTTATATGTATATGTAGTGCTCTATCTATCTACCTAGTGTAGAGTAACTAAATAAGTGAGGATGGAAAATTTGTCATGTAGAGTAAATAGTATGGCGTGATTAAGTGATGAGATAGATCCATTTCACACAATCAAAATTGTATATGTATACATGTATGGATGGATGGGAAGATCGTCAACGTTGGCTACACTTTTAACTTATTCCTGTTGGAATGAATTTTTAAAATACGAACACATTCTTGCAAATATCGTGATAAAATACATAATTATATTACTATTTTGTAAATGCTACTGTGGTCCTTATTTCTTATCCGAACTCCCTGAATTATTGAGGTTCCTGAATACTCCCATCTTATAAGTATTGTTTTGACTTTATTATTTTTAAGTTATTTTTTATTTTCTAAGCTCATATCGATTCTGTGATGTAATGTTAAGGTATGACTTAAGTCGAGAATCGACTCAAGTATATTCACTGCAACCTTCCTGAAATTTAACCAAAGTTATCGTTCTTACAAATATTGATCCCAATGTACGCATACACGCAAAACCTACTGAATGAAACTCTACAGTAATACAGCTTATACACCAGACTAGCCCATGAGCTATAATTTCAAAAAAACTGAAATTTAGTTTGACATTTTGCTGCGCCATCTATGATGCTTATTTGGAACTAGAAATTCAAGATTTCTGTGAAAATGTAAATACAATTCATGGCCATCTTTTCTGATATACTCAATGAATTTTGACTATTTAATATTAAAAGAAATTTGAAAACTGTACATATATTTTAACTGTGAAAAACTATCTCAAACCAAATTCCGAGTGTTATGGAAGAGGGAGCAAAGGCGATGAAGTCAATAACGTGGTGGTCAGGTCTTTACTTTTAAACTAAACGAATCAGGTGGGTATCAGCTATTTTATTATAATTAGTAGAAAATTAACAAGAACAGTGCATTTATTGTCTTAGTATACCTACTTTATTGGTTGTCTAGGGTACTCGAGTACCCAAAAAATAAGCAGTGAGTCGACTTACGTGGGCCATCGTAGACAACTTCCACTACATGTACACATTTGTATAGTACATGAAATATAAACTCTATTCTTATATATGTAAGTATATGGTTGTGTATGCACCTACTTCATGAGATAATAACGTAGAAATCACGCACTGCTCATTCACTTCATAGCATACATACATGTATTACATCAGGAGTTTTCTAAATAGTAAAGACGGAATTATTTTGACTTTGTATTAACCCGGTATAATTTCTAATCTCTAAACAGCCTTTCCATAATTTTGAAAACACAGAAATTCAAATGGTAGATATTTTTTTCTTAGATAGATTTCGTTTTGAATACTTTCTTATAGTCTGATAAACTATTTGGGGGATTGTAAAACCTGTGCCAGCTCGACCAAGCGTAGTACATATATATTAGTATTAAGCATTTAATTATACGACCTGAATGTACGTACTTAAGAGCTGACTGTCCTGTTATAACATTTAACTAACTGACAGTCATAACTGTTATTTATATGGAATATACAATTTGTATATTCCTATATTTTAAATTTTTAAATTTTTAAAATTCAGTGATGTTTTTTAATTGTTAAAAAATATACATTTTAATAAATCGGTGAAATAATAAGCCAAGTATTGTGTTTTTGATTTAATTACAATCTGTATAACCATTTACAGTTTTAGTAAATTCATTTAAATACCACGGAAATCATAACCGTTTCGATAGCATACATCTGACCCAGTAAGTGTGTGTACACAACTACTATAATCAATCGTAAAATGATAAGCTTTAGTAAATTAAACTTTTTTTGGCCTGGCTCTCCCATTAATCAAAGAATGAATAAAATAGTTATCACAATTGTATATTTACTAACGCTCCACTCTGTATACTCAAAAAGTATGTACATAGAGACTGTAATCTGCTATTTTGATGACGGGTAATGACGGATCACTTATATAGTTTAAATTTTTTTTAAAGTGTTTTCAAATATAAGCTCCAACTTTTTATTCAACATTGGTTAAATGAATTTGGGACTGGTCTTGTCCAAAATTAGATTCTAAAAATTTGAAATTATTCGTCTAAAAAACGACTTCGTTTGAAATTAAAAAACTCATGTTCTTAAAAATTAAAAATAATTAAGTTATGTGAAATAAAAAACATTCTTGATTATGTTATAAATTTAATGAGGACTGCTTTTAAATATATTTTTGAAATGAAAACCTGCATTACTTTACTTGAAAGTCTGTAGACCGAAAACTAGATGAAATTATAGACATCATTATTTTACAGGTAACCAGGCTTACATAAATTAAAATAATAATTATCACACTAACCTTTAAATATATGTGAATGTTGATGGAGATGAGAAGGGAGATAGGTTAGGAAGTAGTTGCTATACCTATTATATAATATACATGTAGATACAACAAGGTAATACAGGCGCAGGAAGTTATTCAATGGCCAACAGTATTTTCATGGATCTTCCAAAGTTTTTGATGTTAATATGTGAAACATCAATTACGGAACGAAACATCAATATTTTAAACAAATGCACCGTGCGGGAATCATGGGCAGGCTAGGCCAAAATACTCTGGATGGTACTTAGTTTGGTAACTTTGGTATTAAATATGGTATATTAATCCTTTTATATATTACTAGCTGTTACCCGCCCGCTTTGCGTGGCGTAAAATATACCCGCTTTGCTGGGCAACATCCCCACTTGCACACTCCCTCCACATTTCCTCGCGTTGGATAACATTTTTGTAATGTACACGTCATGCTCTTTTATTTGATACCCCACTTAGGTATATTTGTAAATATTCGATATTTCCTTCCCACTTTCTCGCTACACCTTTCTACCCTCCGAAGGTTAAAAAAATTTCTAAATGTAATTTAAAACATTCTGACCAAGTTTTGAACTATTAAAAGCCATAATTGAAAAATATGAATTTTTTATTCATGAACACCCCCGCAACCCCCCTTGTGGGTGGAATTTCGTAAAATCCGTTCTTAGCTGACCTCTACTTGGCAAAAGGAATATTCCTGCCAAATTTCAAGTCTCTAGGTCTTATAGTTCCAGAGATATCGTGATGAGTGACTATCTATATCTATAGAAAGTCTCCTATATATTTATAGATAATTCTGAAGGTGAGAATGTTTGTTTGTTTTTTACTCTTTCACGCAAAATCTAATGAAGGTATTTTGATGAAACAGTACAATAATATAACTCATACATGAGAGTAACACATGAGGTCAAATTTATAAAGATGTATACAAAAAAAAAAATAAATTCATCGGTCAATATTTCAAACAATTCATGACATCGCTTCTGATTGAATCTCATTGAATCAAGAGTAAGTAACATTTAAAAAAAATTGAAATCTGTACATAAATTTTACCCTTGTAAAACAATCCTTATTTCGAGTGAAGGGGGATAAGTGAGAGCAAGAGAGATGGAGGCTATAACGCGGTGATCTTTTCTTTTAACGGATATCCAGCTTGTATCTGAATTCTTCTAATAATATCATAACATGCATATTTTCAATAGAAAATTTACGTCAATTTTTTCCTTCTAAACACAGATTTTTAGTTCATTCAAGTATCTGTTAGTTTTCTTTGTTTATTTCTATATTTTCTATGGTTTTTAAAGCTACGTTTTCTTTTCAAACTGGCAATAGCTTTTTCAATGGGTGAAGATAACTGAGATAAGTTCTATATGTACCTACAAAAAAAAGTTTTGGAGATGCAATTTTAGACATTTATTTTCTACGTTAAAGTTTATCATAGTTTCCATATTTTGTATTAAGCTTTAAAATTTTCGAGCAGAACTAATAGGGTGGAAATTAGATTTTAAATTTTGGTTCATTATTTAGAAATAATTAAAATTTGATAAAAAAAATATGTAAATAATTTAAGTGAAACCGACAGAGAATTGAAAGCTACCTGGTCCAGTACTATAATGGGAGTGTTACATTCTTGACAGCCTAGTCGTACTAGCAAAGTTCAATTAAAATTTAATAGATATAGTTCATAGTGTAATTATATACAAGGCGATTCATTAACTCATACATAAATTAATTACCATATAAGTTTGATAGTAATATTATGTTCTTAGTTGGGAGTCACCGAATTAAAAATATTCAAGGTTTTAAGGAAACGGTGAAAATTATCATATTTTATCACGTTTTATACTAACACGCTTTTGCGTTTATCTCTTTGACTGAAATTTTGTAAATAACTAGCAGATTTTCGCCCACTTTGCTGAACAATTTCTCCTTTTTAAAACAAAGACTATCACGTTATAGCCCCGACTTATCCTTCATTATCAAGTTTTGCCCATGATACTTGCTGACATTGTAACTTTCTGTATGTCCAATCATTAAATTGAAATGAATTTTATACTTTTTGGATACCTGCAATATAAATATCTGCAATGTCGACAAAACTTTGACCCTAAAAGTACAAAAATTGGGTGCATTTGTTGACTGGTCGAATACTTTTTGAGATACGGACTAAAATCGATCCAAATATTGCGATATCTCAGAAACTCTGCATCCAATCATTAAATTAAGATTTTTTTACTTTTTGGATCAAAATTACCCCATAAACCATGTTTCATCAATATCTGAAACAAAATTTTTTTCTCGATTTTTTCAAAGGGGTACAATGAATTATTCTTTCATTTATATATGAATTTGTGGTTAAAACAAAATCAATGCAAGTTCTCTATCGAAAAACCTTTTCGTAATGCTACAAATAAAAAGTTTAATGTGCAAAAAATTTAATTCAACAATAAATAAAAATTATCTTCAATACTCTCTTTTTATTTTTATAAAAACCTTTTTGAATTGTAAATAAAATGTTTTATGTTAAATTTTATTTAACAATTTCATGAAAAAAGTTTGTTTGTCTAGACTTTAAAGTGTCGTTATATTCTATACACATAAGTGGACCATCTATCATAAAAATGTGACAACCATTCGTCAAAAGTTTGAAAATAGAAACGTTGAATAAAATTTATGGTAAAAAACTACACTCATGAGATGCTCACTAAATTTCCAAAAAAACTTGTGTCTGCAAGGAACCACTTAACAAAATTATATATTTTGAAATAGTACCATCAATTGAAGAAAATAATGCTTACTGAAAAAGAGACGACACCAACGTGATGTATTATGCAGCCCGATCACAGACCTGCCAGCACTCCCGTCAACCGTTCAATAATCTTAATCCCGTGATGAGAAATTTGCCTACCCGTTAGGCACATGTATCAAATATCTCTTTTTTTTCTTCCAATGTATTAGTGAAATTTACAACTTAAAAATGACAAAAATAAATGGAGCCAGTCTTAAATTAAAACTACGTTTGAGGCATAGCGCAAGCGTAATTAAAAATACGTTAGCGGCGGACATGGAATGGTTTTATTTATTCGCAAAAATGAATTTATATTTAACTTGATTTTTTAATCAATGACTGAAACACCTAGTATTGTAATCAAATACAATTTTCTATATTCGTTTTTTCCATTCCTATATTTCAACGCTTTATCCAATCTCTTCGTTCAGCAAACCATGCTTTTATAGTCTTGCCAACACTAATTACTAAGATGTCAATATAAATGTAAAATTGTCTCATACAAAATGCTTCAAACAACTATGGCGAACAAATCATTATAATATTCAATTCAGTTTCACTTACATAGGCTATAACAGGCCTCTCTTATTGTACTACCAACTCTCAACTTTAAATAGTAAACTGCTTTTGTAATAAATTTTAAATAAATTTTTTATTATAAGTTTGACCGCTATATGTATGTGTCTGTCTGTCTGTGGCATCGTAACATCTAAACGAATGAACCGGTTTTGATTTTTTTTTAGTTTCGTTTGAAAATAATTTAATGGAGAGTGTTCTTAGCGATGAATCTAGTGGGTATTTAGAGTTCTATACCCGGAACAACTAAACAATTGGCCATGATCCTCAAAAACGATTCTGGAGTAGGCTCTAAGGAAAAAGTTATTTAATGAGGAGTGTTCTTAGATACGTTTCAAATGCGAGTTTAGGGTTCCGTACTCAAAAAATTTGGCGGGAATATTTTAAATTTTGTTAATTTCACTTGTTATTAAATGTTTTCCAGCACGAATAAAATTTAATGTCGTCAAAATGTCTACTTCATTAACTCTTAAGTAAGATTTTCTATTTTTAAATTTGGCAACGAAGTCGATTTTCTGATTTTATCCAAGAAAATCTCACAAGTCCATTAAATGACCGATAGCAGTAGTATAGGATGATTTTTTGGCTACGTTCTTCTAGGTCAGTTTAGGTAATGGTTGAATTTAATCACAAAGCACTCTTCATTTTTACAAACAGGTAACATTATTATTTGCTTTTCGGTGCATTACTGATAAAAACAAATTTTATGATTTGCACTTAAGTTTTTTTATTATGTTTATATACCTACGTGTGCCAAATGTTTATAGATCATACTATATGTATACACTTAAACATTATTATTATACCGAGCACAGGACAACTGGGAGTCGTTGAAAGTACAACGAACAATTTAACGTAATCATGTATTATTATTATCATTTGTTCTGATCAACAGCCATTAAACTTCTAAATCTTTTCAACATTCTTATTATTATTGTTGCTATATATATATATATTATATTTAACATCATCCATCTTGTAATAGTCCAGTCATATTAAGAAAAACGACCCTGATCTGACAAAAAAAGAAGAGGTGTCCTGGAACACCCGGTTGGAACTATGTTCCTATCGTATCTTCGTATATTATAAATGTAGCGCTTACTTTTCAAAATATTTTCAAAATTTATGGCCAACTGAATCGATTACAAAAATTTTTGTTTCCTAGGTAACACATCATCGGATTTTGGGTTCGTTTTAAATTGTTGCACATTTTTTGGTTTTACCACCCAACCAGCAAACAAATTATAACGTGCGATAGGGAACATAGTTTCAAAATCTGGAATCAACATTTTTGAAAGGAAGATTACCAATGGAAAGATGGCTGGGGATAGAATCAGCCAATCACTTGCTAGAAGACTGTCCAGGTACCATTGAAGAATGTGGGCAGAGTTTGCATAATGTCTGCTTATTCTGTAAAAGTGACAAAATTCGTGATGTCTTACGTGATTATAAATTATTGAATACGCACAGTATGCAATTACACGAAGTACGAATCAAACTGATTACTTACTCAAACAGTGTTTGTTACTAATTGATAAATTTCAAATCACAAGTTACAAAATCAATTATTGTTTTAAAGCTTCTCAAACCACAACTTTGCACTTGATTCATACTTTAGAAAAATAAATCAGTGACCTTTTGTATCACGGTAATGAACTATTTTCGAACATTTACTGTTTTGCATTATATTAGAGAACACGCACCTAAAATAGTACCGTGCAATTTAAAAACACTCTGTATTATCTATGCATTTAACACAAGACTAAAATACAATTTTATACTTAACAACATGGCATTATAATTATACGTCTATGGTTTTATAATGTATAATGGTTTTCTTCTTGTTCGTAATTCAAATTATTGATTTTTAATTTAGGCGTCTCATTAAAATTTAAATATAAATAGTATATGCTGAATAAAGCTTTTTTAAATTCAATTTGAGCAATCGATGGAAAATTTTTATCGGTGTTGTAGTTGTATTTATTTTCTCAGTAATATCTAACAACGGATTTTTAAGAATATTGAGAACTACTTAGTAGGTGCGTTACTTAGTAGGGAATTAACTCATTTTATAACTACTTAAGGATGTATGAGCATGGTAGTGGGGGCACAAATTTAAAAATAGATATTTTCAATTTTGATGATAAATTTATATTATTACTTGACGATATAAGACGAAAAGTAGGAATAAAATTTTTCGATATCTGGCTTAATTTTCAAAATATCGAAAATTGAAAATTTTGTTTAATTATTTAGCTTTCGATATTTCGAAAACCAAGACACATATCGAAAAATTTTATTCTTATTTTTCGTCTACATTCATGAAGTTATAACAAAATTCATCATCAAAGTTGAAAATAAGATAAAAATAATTTCAACCCTTAATCTACCCTGCTCTTACATCTCTTATATGGACGGTGACACTTAGTTTTTTTCTTTACTAATTCATTGCTAATATGTTTACTTTCTATTAAAAAGTTTTTTTTTTTTGTTTTCATTCATTCCAAATGAAAATTATCAAAAACTTCCAAAATATGTCGTTTTTTGAGATTCCTCCATAAGACCCAATGTATTTTATATCGATTTTTAATGACTTTTTTCTTAAAAATTTGCACGGTTACCTAAGCTGAAATTTTAACCACATATTTTTTGAGTAAAAGACTACCTACAAACAAATTTTGAGCCTTTAAATCAAACATTGTTGTCATGCTCATACATTCTTAATTAAAGACGTTACACACTTGTATTATAGTTATTTACAATAGCAGGAGGATACTATAATTATTAGCGTACGCCTGTCGACTCATATTTTCCTAAAAATAAATAAAGAAAGCGGATTTTCAAAATAAATTACTTTATAAAAATTACAACTTAATTTAAGCACCAAACTGTAGAAAGTGCTCACTTATATTATTTATTGATTTATTTATATTTAGTTTACTGATGCAATTCAATAAAAAAAAAAACCATGTATAACCAAGGATGTAATCAAATCATATCACAAAATTTACGTACAAAACCACAAAACAAAATCAAAAAGATATCATATTATTAAATAATAAATAATATGATGGATCGTCGCTTGTTTTTTTTTATTATTTTTATTGTGTTCTAAAACTAAAGTTTTGGTGGTACCCGGTGATTTGCTTGACTGATGCGGTTTGACTTACATTACCGTGACGGCAACATTTATAATGATCATAATATACATAGTTGTGTAAAGTTAACACTCTCAAAAGTTACATTAATTTCGTTCGATCTGTTCCATTGCCGTTGTCTACTTTTTATCGAATAGCTTGTGGTAGTTAAAATAGTCGAAAAATGTGAAGTCAAAACTTTTTTTCATATGGAGAAACTGAAATAAGAAGTCGGGGCTTCCATTTAAGATTTAAAAGTTGACCCCTATCGCAGCCTAAGGTATTGGCGGTAGGATTCGATTTTTATGTTGTAAAACTTTTTTCCTCGGTTTTGAAAAGAAATTAGGTACCTTGCTTCCGTTCTTGCACTCTTCGCATAACTCGTTACCCACATTCTTGCCTTAATGTGCAAATTACCTTAAGAAGTATTGGTGACAAAAAAAAAATAGTAAGACAAAAATTAAAAAATAATTATTAGTTAATTGTGCTAACTTTATATAGTTAATACTCACGTATATCTTCTACTCATCTCATTGTACTTATTTTAAAATAAAAAATAATTCATTCACTTTTTTACTCATTTTCTACATTTCACTTTTTGTTTTTGATAAATGTCTATTTAATAAAATGGATCTTAACCCTTATGTGAGTGACAAAAAAATAATTTCATCAAAGTGACGAAGCACCCGAGTACCTGCATACAGTTTTCATTACATAAACAACTAAAATTTGTTCGAAAAAATTCGAAAAACCGGTTTTTTTTTCAATAAAAAAGATGAACAACATATTTTATACCCATGGCTCAGAAAAGGCGATGCTTATTTCATGCGTATAAGACTTTTTTTTAATGTTTATATATCAGCTGCATAACCTCAAGTTTTAATAAAGAGCATAAACGTTATATTTCAAGGAAAAACTATTTAACAATACAAGAAAAAAACTATTTTTCGACTTTCCATGTAACATTTAAATGATGGTCTTTTTTTGGGTTTGTACTAGAATAAACTAGCAATTAATTAGGCTGTGGATTTGAAATAATTGTTTTATTAGGAACATACGACGAATTTTCTTAAAAAAGAATACTTTTATCTAAAAATAAAAAATATATATAAGAAACAATGATTGCCCCCAAATTTATTCGAGTATTATAGAAAGATAGCATAATGGATGTGAATATTTTCTATGGATCATAGTAATGATTCTGTACTACAAGAACACCAATGAAATTCAATATCTTCAATTAACTTTTTTATATTTACATAACAATATATGTATATATATATATATATATATATATATATATATATATATATATATATATATATATATATATATATATATATATATATATATATATAGTGACTTACTCAAATATCTACACCTACTCGTTAATACGAACATTATCGGTATATAGATTTCCATGATCTATATAAATAAAATACTAGGAATTTTTTTAAGTTGATATTATATATAAAACAAGTAATTTCCGCCGAATTGACCGATTTGTGAAAAAAACTTTCATTAAAGGTTTGTTAGTAGGGATCGTTATTGTCCATAGTTTTTCTTACAGTATAGCATCGGCAAGAATTTGACCGCGAACAAATACACAAAACTCCATGGAATTAGGACAGTCGATTACCTATCTATCATGAAATTCGTTTGCTTGTTTAGTTTTCCGCAAGATAAGGAGCTCTTTTTCATGCCTCATAAAGCAATTAGGACTGCATATCAAATTGTACTTCAGCGGCATCAATTTCAGGAATAGTCAGGATTCAATTTTAGGATTATTAGGTTCCTTAACCCAATTTGTCGACTGTCGTTCAAGTCTTGTACCAAGCATCATGAACAATTTGTCGACTATCGTTCAAGTCTTGTACCAAGCATCATGAACATACGCATATGCAGGTGCAAAAATTAATACTTTTATAGTGTCTTACATGTGACTGTCACCAGAAGCGTCACCTGAAGCTCTTTGGTGCTCACAAGTATTTATGAAAACGAGATTGGCAATAAGTGTAAGTAGTTTATTTATCACGTCTAGTATTAAATATACATAAAATAGTGATTTTTTTTCTTCTAAATATAAATATATTATTTTGAGAAATTATACATCCAGTCGGACTTAATAGGAATATTCCCATTGGGATTTAGTTGAGAATTGCTTTATATATGTTTTATATTTGTACAATAACCTTGTTACATACACACAAACTGTGTGAACATGTTAGTTATATTCAGTATGTTACCGAATGTGTTATATTGCTACTTGTATATAGGCTGTTCCCGGGTTAAATTGCCAAACTGAAAATATGTTTCTAGAACCTCAATACAAAACAACAATTTTCTTTTAAAGTTTGCTCGAAAACGCATTGGGTGAAATATACCATGCGTTTAATTTACATCTTGGCATAGGCATCTACCACGAGTATGACAGAATACATGCGTGAAGCAATAGGTGTAAGAAACAGGTGTTATGTGTTTCTTGCAGTGTAGTAGTTCGGTTCCCTTCAAGCTGTACGATGTTTCTACTGCTGCCGTTTGTGCTGTGTACAACTCAACGCGTATCAAAGCTGCATTCAACTCGTGGGAGATTTACTATGCCAAGATATAAATTAAACAACCAGCTTTCCGGGAGCTTAGAAAACAGATTTTGAAGTTCCCTTTTCGAATTTACTCTTTGCCGTCTCGTATCTTTGTGGCTCGCGCCGCTCCTTTTCCAAAATCTTAAATGAAACCTTTCCACATCTTTCCATGTTTGAAGGTCCTAAATATATATTTTCATATTTATCTATTTAAACGGGACACACTCTCTGTATAACTATCATATATAATATGTATATATTGTGGTCGTTTGGTTTACTTTTATCATTATTCTAAAGGCAAACAGATTGTAATGTCCAAAATACCTCTGAGACTTATCTCTCTAAATAAAACATGAAAAAAATCTCATTGTATTTTATGTAATACATCTTTCATTTTACCTTCATGTATGTGTGTGTGAATGTGTGTTTGTGTGTGGAATAGTGCATGAGCCCATAATTTGGTAGATCCAATGTTTTTCATATCTTTTTTGCAATTTTTATGTAGAACGAAATAACACAAAGTTGAAGGATTCTTTTCAGTTCAAAAATAAAAATTTTTTGTATTATTTAATAAGTAAGTACTTTTTATTTCGGCTTTTCATGTTGCGATTTTTTAGCTTTTCAGTATTTTAGATGTGAATTAAATACTGCGTTTTGTTTTGTTCATTTATAGGTCAAAAAACTTATATATCCTTCTGCTTTATTAGGTTTATAAGCATTCCACTTCTGAGCCATGGATCAAATTTCAAGTCTCTAGCTCATCGGGAAGCTAGTTTAAAATCAAATACAAAATTCCACCCGGACATACAGTTATAAGTTAGTTACAAACATGTTAAAATAACTTTTATTATATCACTTTTTTTAAACACGAAAAGATGAAAATCCTCTTTTATTAAAAAGCAAACATTAAATGACGGAGAAATAAGACTGTGTTGGGTGCCGCTCACGAGTTTTTTGTTTTTCTGTTTTTTTTAACTTACATGGCAGACAAAAAATAATTTTCAAAAATCAAATAAATGAACTTCCTTTTAAATTAAACTTGACGTATGATAACTTATCTGTATCCATTGCCCAAAAAGTATAATATAAAAAGCATTATTCTATTTTCACTTCACATTGTACGCTCACGATCTAAATGTGTGTAGGTATATAAGTTTGGCTGGTGAACTTATAATCTACTTTGACAACAAATACGATTAAATTATTTCATTTATTTTTATTTTTTTATTTCGTTAATTTATAGAGTTGAATTTCTAGAAAAAATAAACATACAACTGTAGTGGGTGGGTGGGTGTCTGGAATATCAACTAGCAAGGGACTGGAACACTACTTAACAAAACCCAATGTGTACAACTCTGCTGATAGATATCCATCACTAAGATCATCAAAAAAATTGTAACCATCTGAAAATTGGTTAGTTGGTGATAGTTATTGAAAAGATATGACTCTTCTTTCTATTACGGCTGCTGGTAAAGGGTCTATTTGCCTAATCACGTAATGGTAGCTCTCTTAATCACTCGATAATACCCACCTAGTGGATTTAATCAAAGTTTTAAACTTAGCCCCTTCCAGAGTCAAAAACCGAATATCTCGGATTTAAAAGGGCAGTGCAAAAAATGATAGATTGAAAAGAAAATTGTTTTGGAAGTCAGAAGTCCGCACACATGTATCTGTACGTTTATGTGTCTGTAAACTTTCTAGCGGTCGCAAATTAAGTCTGATTTGAATAAAATTTGGTATCAAGAAAGGTTTTGGTATTTGGAAGACTTCGTTAATGAGAAAAATTGACCAATAAACAAGAGGCAGGGGCATGCCCACAATACAAAATTTTGAATATTTCAAAATAAAAAAAATTTTTGTATTTTTTGATCAGTTTTAAACAAAAAAGTACTCTTGTGTACTTCTACGAATTTTTTCAACTGTCGAAGAGCTGAAGTCCAGACTAACCGTGGCTCATTAATTACAATTATTATCATAAAACTATAGGACGTATTATTAATAAATCTATTATTAATAAGTACAAATAAAGTAAGAATATTAACTAACACATATTATAGTTAATGAATATTTTAATATTTTGTGTAAAAGTTTTACTACTAAATAAAATACAATATATAGTTAGTTGTTCAACTTACATTATATTTAGTATTCTGACTGTTATTTAAGATAATTTATCCCACACACATATATGTTATTATACGTACACCAAAACAACGAAAGAATTTATGTTAAGTATATTTTTTTTAACGTAAAAGTATCATATATCGCTTAAAACATACAAATATACATTCGTTTTTGTTGTTGTTCTTACCGAGATAAAGTTTGTATAAATTGTTCAAGATATATAATATTACTTGCTTGCTTCAAAGTACATTGTTTTTCAAAAGTATGGTTATCCTCTTATATCCTTTCAACTGAATGAAAATGGTAACCTAGAATATGGAAAATAAATGATTTCTGAGATATCGCAATGTTTGGATCGATTTTAGTCCGTATCTCAAAAACCATTCTACCAGTCGTCAAATGCACCCGATTTTTATTTTTTTTGGGTCAAAATTACCTCATATAAAATCATACGCCTTTGAAAAAATCGAAAAAACGCAAAAAAAAATTGGTGTTTTCGAATTTGATGAAACTCGGTGGATGGGGTAATTTTGATCCAAAAAGTAAAAAAAATTTTATGATTTAATGCGAGTTTCTGAGATATCGCAATATTTGGTTTGATAACTAGTCATAAAAATTTAGGTTTTCGATTTAAGACACTCAAATTGACCTGCAAACGACATTTAAGGTCAAAAAGAATGTTTCCATATGGTGCATCATAATTACTGGAACAATTTTTTTTTTAGTCTTTTTACGTCCTAGTGTGTTCTTTTGGTTGTATTAGTAGTTAGCATACTTTCCGAAAACTCTGTATACACTGTGTATACGTAGTAAAGGTAGAAAGGTGTATATGTTATACAGTACTAGCTAGCATGGTTTTCAGTAAGTGCCATTTACACACAAGATACATGGTTACTTTTATTTAAATGATAAAATATATGCTACTATCCAACATAGAAATTTAATAACGTTTGTAAAATTGAGTATCACTAGTCGATACCGACAAATGCAAATATTCATTATTTGTTATGAAAAACATTTTCAAAAATTTTTCAATCTCTTTTCAAAATTTGAAGGACATTGAACAAAGGAAAGACGTTGTCCCACACAAAATTTTCCTCCGTTTTTCAAGTTATTTGAATATCACGATGAAATGACCTTGAAGCAAAAAATTCAAGTCAAAGTCATGCAAAAAGGCGAATATCTTAATATCTCAATTTTACCGCCCTCATTAATTACAATTATTCACACTGCCGCTGCCTGGATTCGAACCCGCAACCTAAGTCTAAGGAGTCATTTAGGCTGTTAATTTTTTTATGAAGTTCAACTTTCTAATTTTAGGTAGTATTCTTTCTCTTACCTTTAAGAATCTAAATTGTCTATTACAGCAATCCGGAAGAGTAGGACCAATCTGATGTCAGAAAATGATGTCACCATGGACCTCTGCAAGTTGTGTTTAAGTTATTTTTAGATTGGCTTACTGCAAACTGGACTATTAACCATAATATAATAAAATGGTCCACCCTTCATTTGGTGCTAAGTACTTTGGAGAGTCAATTATTCAAGGTCTAAATTAGAAACGATAAAATTTAAACAAATACTATTAGATACTTTTATAACAAAAATTCGGTATATTTCTATACGAATAATAGAAGCGTGAGAGTTTTCATTCAACGTTGTTCGGATAATGCACACGGCATGTCGGCTGAATGGGTAACTATATGTAGTTAGTTGCACAACGTTTTTTTGTCTAATGCTTTCTTCTTGTAACTTCTCGTACTTAAATGTATTTTGCATTACATTGCACGTAAGAACTTTATCTTAGCCGTACAAAATATTCCTTCATACTTTTATGTAATAATACATATAGGTTATATATATATATATATATATATATATATATATATATATGTATGTTATTTGTAGCTACTATATAGGACTCTTATTATGTTGGTGTTCACGATATCATAATCGCATTTATTTTTATATTATTTGGACGCTATTTTAGGTGTTCTTCAAATTCGTTTGATTTTAATTTGGTTTCTACACTTGTGACTCAAATGAGTATTTAGCGTGTTTGTGCATCTGTAGATCTGTGCCTGTGGTATAGTAGCTCTTAAACAGATTGAACCGATTTTGATTTTTTGCTTTTTTGTTTGAAAAGTAATTTGAGGGATAGTATTCCTGTGTCTCAAAAAAAAAAAGCTTGAGGCGCTTTTTTACAACATCCATTGATAGCGCAGTAGGTAGAGCTGTTTACCTAAGACACTTAAATCAATAGTAAATCATACTTCGCTGGTTCAAATCAGACTCGAAGAAATCTAATTTTTTTTATAAATAAACCTTTTAGCATGTATAAACCTTTTATTTTATTACCAGCTCATTTTTTACTAGTTGTGACAATCACACCAGTATTTTGCTATAATATTTATAAGTCGTAGAACCAATAAAAAGAAGACTGTTTAAATAAATATTTAAAACAATATTTGAAATTTATATTAGGCAGTATATTACTTTCATACAAACAACTCATGCGTTTGTGCCAACTTCACCACTCATGGAATTCAGTGCATTTTTATGTATAAAACGAGTTTTAAATACCAATACCAAAGAATTTTTTAATATGAGGTGATTTCAAAAACTTACTAGACGTCCTTTATATTCCCTATAGCAGGCAGGGTTTAGTTTTTCCTGTTTTAAGAAAGAAAGATGTTTTAAAACATTTTATTCTTGATATGCAGTAGAAAATAATAAATAAAATAATAATAACGTAGCTCATAGTTATTATTATTGTAACAATTTTAATGTCTGCGGATAGAGCAGAAAAAAAAATCATTAAATCACATTCATTGGATAAAATAAATGATTATCATTGAAGAAATAAGAAATAAAAAAGTAAAATATAATGTATGTGTATAGAAATAATTTTCTATACATAAAAAATATGTATTATATGTAATAAAAGTTGTGTAAAATAAATTGTCATAAATTTTTTATATGAAGTAGTGGAACTTATTGAAGTTTCCTTGACAGAAGAACGTATTAAGTATAGAAAATATTTCATACAACTATCCAAGGAATCATAACTTTAAACCGATAGACTACACAGAATATAATGCAGTGAATATAGTTTAATGCTATGAAAATAATAACTCCCTTACTGATATTTGTTGAGTTTAAAATGAAACTGTATATCAACTGTTTTTTGTTTAAAATAAAAGAATAACAGATTTTTTAAACTTTTGAAAATTTAAAAAGTCTCAAAAGAATTGAAAATTAAAAATTATTTTTTTACCCAATACGTCTAAATAATTCCATTAATACCTTGTAAAATTATTTTGGGAACGAAAATATGAATTGTAGTTATAAATAATATAATCATACTTTGACACACAAAAATTTTAAGAGGATTAAATATTTAATATTGATTGAGATCTCTTATGAAAAATGTATCTTTATAGAATTTTTTCTACTAAAAAAAAAACACTAAAAATTGGTTAAAGAAAATTTATTTTACTTCTTCTTTCACATTATAAACGATGTGAATTTTATAAGTTGAACTAAATCTAAACCAATTCTGAAAATTTTAGGGGGTATTCATGAATTTATTACAAAGTTCATAATCAAAGTTGAATATAAGGGCAAATAATTTCAACCTCAAGTCTAAACTTGCCTTGGCATTCGTACTACCATTAAAGTCTTAAAAAGCAAGTGTAAGTTTGAAAGAGCTATTTGTTACTTAAATTGAAGTCAATTTTAATAAGATAAACTGGATGCGTGAATAACTTAATACGAGCGATTCGAATATAAATCACTGTAATTGGTATTCGTAGTATTTTTTCAAATTTAAGTTATTAACTTTCCAGTGGGATAGTTATTGTAATGGGTCCGATTTTGCAAATTGAAAATTTAGACATATCTCCACGTTTCAAGGCTTTTAGAGTCGAATAGTATGGTTTTTAAAAGGATGTCCGTGTGTAGACATGTATGTATGTATGTATGTATGATATTGACATGGGACCAGTTTTATTTAACGCATAATTATGTAACTTAGACCTGATTAGGTTTTGAGCAAAACCCGTCAAGCCGTTTTTTGTACCGAATGAAAAATCGTATTGTCCCTATTATCACTTATCATTTATATAGTTTTAACGTCATGGGGGTGCAGGGGGTGAGATCTCACTGGAGCTCCAAGGAGCAAAAGCTCCACTGAAAAATAAAAAATAAAATTAAAAAAAAAATTATATATATTAAAACATATGATCTTTTTATCCTTTCCACTGGGAAGTTAATCGTGTGGACCTTTCGGGTCGCACCTAGACTGCTTTTTACAAAATACAATTATTTTCAATCCGAATTTATCATTAATATTGAAAATATATAAGCAGTTTGACTGTAATATTCGAATAAAACATTTTTATATTTGTCAGAAACCATTTCTATATATTCTCGCAAGTGATACCTACCGAATAGGAAACGATGCAATGATGTATGTGTTCATCATTTAGTCGTCACAGATTTTTATATGTGAAAAATATGAAAAGAAGATACAACGAACAAACATTAACTTGCTACATTCTCCAATGAAATGTCAAAATCATTTCAAAAAGTATTTATATTGTCGTATACTAAGTGTATCTATCTACTACGTACAATTCATACCATTGGCATCGCATATATATTCAATAACTTTTCTAGCTTTATATCACAACTATTTTTGTCTTGCTTTGTGGTTTTTTTATCCTTTATTCATGTAAGTATTTATATATTAAGAAAATGATGAGATTGGAATCAATAAAAATGGAAGTTTGTCACAAAAGATAAGCAACTTTATTAACTCTGTCATTCGTCATTCGTCAATTTTTATACCATGCATATATGTAATATGCAAGGTATATTAAGTTTAGTCCCAAGTTTGTAACGCTTAAAAATACTGATGCTAAGCAAAAAAATTTGGTATAGGTGTTCATACCATCACCTAATTAGTCCATTTCCGGTTGTCTGTCTGCCGCCTGTGTTCTGTTGTCTGTCGTCTGTCGCCAGGGAGGTCGAGTTCGTAAATGAGCAACATAGGTCAATTGGGTCTTGGGTTCGTGGGACCCATCTTGTAAACCGTTAGAGATTTAACAAAAGTTTAGGTGTAAAAAATATTCCTTATAAAAAAATAACCAACTTTTTGTTGAACATTTTTTTCGTAAATATCACTGTTTACCCGTGAGGGCGCAAATTAGGCGTAAATTGTATAGTATGTATTATATGGGAATATCCGTTATATATGTGTGTGTAATGGGATAGAATCATCAACACTGACTATGCAAGGTATTTCAACAATTAACTCAGTCAATTGTTTGTTTTCACTTGTTTTTATTCATAAGGAGTAACGATTTCTGGTTAGTTTGGATGAATGAATTTATGAAAAATATTTTTCTCAATATGCAATTATGAGATATATTCTAAGTTCTATTTTTCTTTATTATTAGTGTACCTTGTTATCTTTCTCTATTTTATAATTTACTACCTCTATCTTTTATACTTTTTCAACTTTGATCTTCCAGTTACACATATGCAAGACCAAACAATACTTGTAAGACCAATACCAATAAGTAGGAATATTTTCGAACGAAAATTCGGTTGTTCTTTATTATCACTAAATGGAAGTGAGGAGCACTAATATATTTGTGCCTCACTTTTCTTTTGCATTATATCGATAAATATTATATATTTAAGGTAGTACAAGCGCCAAGGATAGTTTAGACTTGTGGTTGAAATTATTTGTACCTTATTTTCAACTTTGTGGATGCATTTTGTTATGACTTCATGAATGTAGACGAAAAATAAGAATACAATTTTTCGATATCTGTATATCAGTAAACTTGAAGATCTTTCGATGTTTGTAATTGATTCTTAAGCCATATATATTCCGAATACTTGCCCAAGGTTCAACCAAATGTAATGAGCCAAAAAACCTGGGTTTGCCAAACCATAACCAAAGCTAATGAAACCATTTTTTTATTGGTTTGATGAACGTTGGTTGTTAATTTTCTTGATATTTTTCGCTATTGTGATAGAAAATAAGATTTTTCGGATAGTAAGAAGTTTCAAAAATACCTTCTTGTACAACCAAATTAAATCAATATATATTTAAAAATTTCCATACGGAAAACCGCCAATTTTTATTATTCTCAAGCAAACACATATGAAAAGCAAACAATTTTCCTATTTAGAAAGTTTTTGTAATGTTTATATAGGAATATTGTTGTTAAAAACTTTTGAAAAATTTCAAATATACTTTCTATATAAAACCCAGTAGTTTCTAAGTTCAATCTTTACATATAAAATAAAATCTTATTGAAAATTTAAAAAAAAAAATCGATTCTTATTTATTACATATTTTCAAAGGGTTGATTCAAATAACAGCGATGTGGAAAAATTCAGTTGCTTTTCTCAAATTCATGAATGCGACTCTGAAAACCACTGAGAGACTATTTCTAAGGTGAAATTCAGAATTTTTTAACTTTTTTTTACCATTTCCCGAGGTAGTTTTAATGAGGTTGAAACCATCTTCAGTTGCTTTTTGACCTCGACTTCATGATCAGCGGCCATGGAAATCTTCGGGTTACTACTCTGGAGTGCTTTGAGGGTTGAAAAACTATCCTTATTTTCTTATTTTTTGTAGTAACGCGTAGTAGTGCATCAGAATATTCCTGAAAGTGTAAAGAACGCGTACCTAACTAGAATTTTGAAAATTTAATTTAACTAAAATTATTTGTCTCATGACTTTTCCATGTTTTATGGTTTATTATGTGTACTATATCTGTATATCCATGTATGTTCAATTCACCCTTGACCAATTTTTATGTATAGAGGTCCTTTAGTTGCAAAAAAAACAGACTCTGGTTTCGTCTATGAAATCGACCGCCAAGCAAATCATCCTTTATATATCACAAAACAAAGTTTCATAAACCAGAATGTAGTTGTTTATTCTGGTTATATTTGTGGTCTGTATATATTATATATATAAGGTGACACAACAATCACGCACTCCAAACAAATTGTTGTATCTAATGGATATAGATAAACAATAAACCTGAATGTTTGTGTTGGTATTCTATATCAATGGTTGTCTATATAGATATAAAACATGTACAATATTGTATAGATAGACATTGATTTGAATCTAAATACAACACGTTATATCCATCAATGAAAAACCATTACTTTTCCAAACACCGCTACCACCAACAAATGTGCAAATTTAATAAACAATGTTTCATTATCGTTTCAATTTAAAAAGACTGTAAAAGATTCCACAAAAACTTCTATTCTCGCGAGATCATATATGGCGAATGGTGCAAAGAATGTGATACACTTACCGCACGGAGTGTGATACAATTACCGCAATGAGTAGTGAAGTTGGCACAAACGCATAAGTTGTTTCTGTGAAAGTAATATACTGTTTAACAAATTTTAAATATTGTTGTTTTGAAATGCAGCATAGTTTTAATCAATCTTTTTTTGATTGGTTCTACCACTTATAAATATTATAACAAAATACTGATGTGATTGTCACAACTACATGAGCAGGTAAAAAAAATAAAACGTTTATACCTACTAATAGGTTTATTATACCATGCATATATGAAATATACATAGTATATTAAGTTTAGTCCAAAGTTTGTAACGCTTAAAAATAATGATGCTAGGAAAAAAATTTTGTCATAGGTGTTCATAGAATCACCTAATTAGTCCATTTCCGGTTGTCCGTCCGTCCGTCCGTCCGTCTGTGGACACGATAACTCAAAAACGAAAAAAGATATCGAGATGAAATTTTTACAGCGTACTCAGGACGTAAAAAGTGAGGTCAAGTTCGTAAATGAGCATCATAGGTCAATTGGGTCTTGGGTCCGTAGGACCCATCTTGTAAACCGTTAGAGGCAGAACAAAAGTTTAAATGTAAAAAATGTTCCTTATCAAAAATTAAACAACTTTTGTTTGAAACATTTTTTCGTAAACATCACTGTTTACCCGTGAGGGCGCCAATTAGGCGGAAATTTTATAATATGTGTACAAACTATACACTAAATGTCGGTCGGTAATGCAGAAACTTATAAACTTTATTAGTTATGTATGTGTCACAAGTTTGTATGTGTTATGTGATAAAGAAATCAGCACTGACTATGCATGGTATTTCAACAATTAACTCAGGCAATTGTTTGTTTTCACTTGTTTAAAAATAAAAATTAGATTTCTTCAAGTTAGATTTGAATCCTAGGCCTATATCTTAACCAACTGCGCTATCGCTGTTACATATAAACCAAAAACTTGGTAACTGTTCAAGTTATTGGTGTGTTGTGCCTAATATCACACTCCTTATCATTATCAGATGAAGTTGGTATAATTATGTGCTGACTAACAATTCGAAGCTACATACCAATTTTCAACTTTCGATCTTTACTCGGTGGTGTAAAAACGTAAAACTCCAAAATTTGAGGGGAAGATTACAATTCCTTATATGTATCGTTTTTTTTTTGCAAAAAGATGAATAAAAGTTAAAATGGATATTTTATATTTTTGATAATTTGGTTTGTATATGGCTATCAAATTTCGTGCCGTTGGTATCGCTAGCAGTAATGCTATAGAGTATATAATATGTGGAATACAAGTATATTAAAAAAATCCTGTTTTTGGTGATGAGTTTGTTGGTTCAGAATAATATTATACAATATCAAAATTAAAGTAAAATTTACTTAGTTCGCCAAAGCTGTGTATTCCTAGTTATTTTAGATGAAGTATCAATTTTATATATCTTACCATAATACAAATCCGTCTTGGGGAATAAGCAAGAACAGTCAATCGTAACAGCACTATCAACTAATATGATTCGGGTATTTTTATATGCCACCGAAGTCCGATTGATTGATTTGCAATGGCAGAAAGTGTGAAAAATCACACAGATATCAGAAATCCAACATCGAAGCTAGTTTTATGAAAACAATATAAAAAGCACGTGTTGTTCAATGTAGCAAAAGCGTATCCATGTTAGAAATGATTATGAAACATATTTCGACAACCTTTCAAACTACTGCATAATTACGTGTTAGTTATTCAAATATTGGTAATAAATTATATAACAAACTGAAAACCATAACCAAGTAACTGACAACAAATGTTTAATCGATAATTAATTCTAGAATATTTATAAAATATTATACCGATAATATTTAACAACAAAGAACACCAGTAACAAAGCAAATTATCATGATTCAAGAATTGAGAGTTGAAACTACGTGAAAACTTGTACAATCCCTTATATATACATGGAAAGATGTAACTATACAGCCGTTACAACATCTGTTTTACCTCGAAACTAACCTCAAACTGTTACCTATCATATTTACGTGTATACCATGTTTACCAAAAAAATGTATTACGTTATCTTTTAATTAGATTTTGAATAATTGTTTTGATAAGAAAATATTATACTACTAAAATAGAAGGGGGTACAGAAGTGTACCAAATCGTGACAAAGCATCAGAGTATAGATATATTAAAAATAGTAATTGAGCACTTTGAACACTTATCCATAATGGATCAGACTGATTTAGGTTTTTTCCTGATTTTATAATGGCAGTTTATCTTATTCTCTCGTGCTTCTGCCAACGTATATTATGAATGATTTACTACTAGCTCAGAAGAAATTTTAAGACAAATTAAGACAAGAAATTTATTATTATTACTTAATTTTTCTTGCGCGCATCATCGCCTATTTTTTAGTAGTTCCGGGTACGAAACTCTAAACTCGCCCTTGAAACTTAGCCAAGAATCCGAATATCCGTTTAGGCGCTATGGTGCTTCAAACAGGTACACAGACAGATATACATAGTGGTCAATCTTAAAACACCCCTTTTGGTGATTTGGGGGTTAGTAAAAAAATACACAAAATTTGTATTAAACCTAAATCACAAATAGTGTGGAAGCATAAATTACTTTTACTTCAAATTTCAAATCCGATACAAAGATTAACTATTTCGTTATATTACGTTGGCATGGTTTTTAAATATTGCTTGTTTAATTCGTCATTCTGTATATTTTACTTATCACGATGTGGACAGTTAATTGTGATTACAATGTTTCTATATTGAAATTATATTCAAATGTTTTGCTTTTTGGATATGATTCTGCTATAGAAACTGAGTATATCAGTTCTAAATGTCACACTCCAATTATTTGCTACATAAAATTGAGAATAAACATTATCCGGTAAACATCTTGTAATACAAAAAGGGACACATTTGAATTTCTCTTCCAAATTTAATTTTCTAATGTTCATTTGATATTTAGATATTTAACATATTTTGTATGAAATAGAAATTAATATCCGTTACACTTTTCCAAATTATTACGGCCAATGATATTATTTTGCGAACGGAACCTCTAGTGAAGTAAGCACGATGCCCTCAAATATTACTGTTTTTAAAGACAGTTTATTTCAAAAAAGAAATTAGCCAACTGCACTGCACAATGTTATGGATTTTAATTTTTCTTTTTATCTTTTAACTTTTTGAAAATGAAGTTTTGCCCATGATACTCGCTGACATTGAAACTTTCTATAGGTCCAATCATTAAATTAACCTGATTTTTATACTTTTTGGGTCAAAATTACTCCATCCACTGAGTTTCATTAAAATTCCAAAACATAAATTTTTTCCCGATTTTCTCGATTTTTTCAAAGGGGTACCCCTTAGAAAAATTGCAAAAAACCGAAAATTTTTTTTTATCCCCAATTTCGCTAAAACTCAGTATATAAGGTAATTTTGACCAAAAAAGTGCAAAAATCGGGTGCATTTGTTGACTGGTCGAATAGTTTTTGAGATACGGACTAAAATCGATCCAAATATTGCGATATCTCGGAAATTCTGAATCCAATCATTAAATTAACCTGGTTTTTATACTTTTTGGGTCAAAATTACCCCATCCACTGAGTTTCATCAAATTTCAAAACATAAATTTTTTCCCGATTTTCTCGATTTTTTCAAAGGGGTACGTACCCCTTGAAAGAATTGCAAAAAATCGAAAAAATTTTTATCTCCAATTTCGAAAACTCAGTATATAAGGTAATTTTGACCCAAAAAGTGCAAAAATCGGGTGCATTTGTTAACTGGTCGAATAGTTTTTGAGATACGGACTAAAATCGATCCAAATATAGCGATATCTCAGAAATTCTGCATCCAATCATTAAATTAACCTTATTTTTATACTTTTTGGATGAAAATTACAACATCTACTGAGTTTCATCAAATTCGAAAATAAAAATTTTTACATGCCAAAGAAGAAAGTATTAATTTTCGTAAAATCTTCTATGAATATTTAAACCAAAACCTAATATCATAGGAAGATATTTTAAGTCCGATGTAAAATGCATGTGATAACCGTCCAAATAAGAATAAAAGCTTGAAAAATGTATGGAAATATTGGTCGTTAATATGTCTCTAAAAGTATACATTTGATTTTTTAATAAAAAAAAACGCGAAATAAGTTTTGATTCATTTATTTGGGGTGTTTAAAGCTGTAACGATGAAAACTTTTAAAAAAATCACCCTGTAAAAGATTGCTTTGGTAAATCTTGAACAAAGTTACATCACTAATTTTATAATTTTAAGATTATTCTCAGCATATGAAGTCATATAATTAGTATAGAAATAAAAAACACCGAATATTTATGTAATAAAGTTGCGGTTCCCCTTTTATGAAAAAAGCTCCGAAAGTTAATACCTCCCAGTTATTTAATCAGGTTTTGAGATTTCCATATTTTACGAGTACTTTTTTTAAACCGTTTTCGGCTTTTTTCTCATTCTAAAAATATATTTTTTGGCAAAATAAATTTCTAGTACCTAGCAAATACTCGTTTACTAAATTCAAACATCATAGAGAATGTATATTTATTATACATATAATACCATAGACACAGAAAGTGCTATATACGTACATAACCAATGTGTATGTTATAGCTATATATAAACTTACAATATAACTACCGAAAATTACAATTTATTTCATGACATAACATTTATAAATCTACACTTAATTATTTTACAAGCTCTCTTATGCTTAGGTTGGCAGCAAGCATAGCGTGCTCATTTATGTTCGTTCAAAAGTTCTTTCCGGTAATTTATTATTGTTACCGGAATTGGCGTTATCAATTTATAATTTGCCACAACTTCTTGAGTTTAAATCACTCATTTAAAGTCGCATGGGTGGTTGGGTGGTGAATGGGTGGATGTTGAATCATATTATATAGTGAGTGGTTTATTTACACCCAGCTAGATACATTACGTACACAAGTAAGTAAGTAAGTACTTACTGCATACTTGTACTTAAATTCTTTACTTATATTGTTTGTGCGGTTGATTACAGTTGTCGCCTTTGGCTTGCTATATTTTTATACCTAGTGTATACAGAATACTAATGACAGGTATCGTTTATGGTAAAAATTATTTCTTACATACTTAAAGAAAACTTTTTCGAAATCAAATGTTTGGGAAAAGATAGTTTAGGCATGATACAAAACTAATTATCAAGAGATTGGGGCAGAAACGGGATCAAAATTTTTATTTTTCTTGGAAATTAGACATGAATAAAAAGTTACATTCATTAATTGTGGCAGTTGTTAGGACGAGAAAAAGAGCAATACTGATATTTAGGTCGGATATTTAGAAGAAGGCAATGGCCATTAAAGATAATTGGAGCCAATTTATTGTTGGTACATTAATTTTTACAAAATTTAATCCAACAAATCGAAATTACTGGTTTCCTTGGTTATTTATTAACTTTCCAGAGGAAGTTAATGTAATGGGGCGGATTTGGAAAAATTTTACATATTTCCGGGGTTTCAAGGCCGCAATATCCGAATCAAACCTTTTCAATGTGATGTCTGTGTGTGTGTACGTATGTTCGTTCGGATTCTTTCGGCTCGATTATCTAGCGAATTAGTTATGATATTAACACTAGGCTGGGTTTATTCGACGCGTCATCACGTATTTAAGAATTTTAGTTGAGCCGTTTTTTTAATGGTAATAAAAAAACTGGAAAAAAACTGAATAAACAGAATCTGAAAAGTGAATAAAACACATAATTTAGTTTTAGCATAAGCTGCAGTACATGCTCGAAGAATAATCTATAAAGGCTAACAAGACCTTTTTTTAATGTTTTTTCCCACTCTGGGAAGTTAGTCGTGTGAACTACAGGGATCGCATTCACACTACTTCAGTACCACACCGACTATGTACTGCCATGTTAAGACATCATGGAATATACATGAAATGGTAAAAAATTCGGCAGTTCCATTTTTCAGAATGTACAAGAAATCGGCTTCAGCAAAGATGAACTTTCACAAGGTATACAAATAATCATCAATAATAATTGTTACTCTAAATATCTGGATAAACCTAATAGTAGACATTATAATTATAAAAACTATTATAAAAAATTAGCTTAATGAATATATGTTTTTTTATATAAAAATAAAACTTTTTCTAAATGAGAAAATTTAATTGTATGGTTTTCATAAATGGTTTTTCATAATCGAAGAAAAACAATTATACGTATAATATTTTAAAGTAAAATTCATTAATTAAAACTTGTCAGTTATCGTTATTATTCATAAGACAAGTTAAATTTTTAGTTGAATGTATATTTTATATAACACCTTTTTGAATGTATATTTAAATTTATAACAATGGATTTAAAATAATTAATATACCTTTTTTTTTTTTGGTTAAATGTTTAAAACTTTTTTATGCACATTTATATTCGTTGTGTGCGTAGTCATGGTAGGGACAATAAAATCGATGCCAGCGCTTTAAGTGAAAAATTTTGGAGTTAAAGGGGGCTGTTATGACTAATTTGCAATTCTTTACATGTTAATGTAATAGAAATGTCAAATTAAAATTATTGAAAAACACGAATTAATTAAACTTAATGCATTAAAAATTGTGAAAATAAGAAATCAAATTGAACAAATACTATTTTTCAAATGTAAATTATCATAATTATTTATTTAAATTTGTGAGACAAGAATATTAAATTTTAAATGTAAGTCTTAAATGCAATCCATACAATTATATATGCATCCATACAATTCTATAATTAAAGTAGTGTATCGTTACCATGGAAACGAAACTCACGCACGGAGCGAATAGCATAACTCTATTCAAGTGTACAGAATTGCTTTGTGTCATTGATTTTCCATACACAATTAGGTACCGCTACAACGGTTGTTTAGTTTTGAAGAGACTTGTTTTATGCCACACAACGAAAATTTTAATTTTAATGAATATAATTTTTTTTTAAGATTAGGTAAAAGACTATGAACTATCTTTGATAAAGCATTTCTTATTTTGTGTTAATTTTTAATTTATATTTTGTACCATTTATTTTTCAACGTTCTTCACTCTTAACTTCATATTTCTTTAAAGTTACTTCTAGTATACCGTTTTCTGGATGTTTGCGATTCCGGGTCAATCATTTATCTGTCTGAACTTGTCAGTTTATTTGTTTTAGTATAATCCTTCCCAATATCAATCTGAGAACATATGAGTCATTGACTTTGTTAAACTGATTTTTACTATTTTCCATTCCATTTTGGAGTATTAGTAGGAATTCCGCTTGGATTTTAACACTATCTATTCTGAATTTGATATAAGTTTAAGTTTTGGTCCTTAACAGGATTCTTATATTTGGTAGTCATTCTTTGGTTTGTATGTCTTTTGGATCTTCATCAGTGAAAAAAAGTGCCTTAAAGAAGGAAACATTTTTAAGACCATAATAAAAAATAATGCGAATCTGTTATTTTGTGCAAATTTTTTTTTAAAAATTCGAAGGGTATGAAATAACTAAGCAAATTTTCTCTAAAGAAATAGAACAAACCAATAGGTGCTTTTGTCTCTGTGTAAGAAAAATAAGTTATCTTTTCTCAAATCTATTAAAAAAAAAAAAAAAAAAAAAAAACAACAAAAACATGTGATATATTCTTTTTTTACACACATCCACTTCAGAACGTCGAATTGAATTGAAACTTCGCACAGTTATCAAGGACCGATGACAATGCAATAATTTATTGAGTTTGTCCGATTATCATGATCAAGATCTTCTGGTTTAACGATTAACTAAAAAATATTTGTTAGTGGAAGCGCAGATAACATTCCATATTATTAATATATAATAGTTTAGAAAATTAAAAATACGCTGTGGTAGCTAGCTGAACTAAAAATAAAAAATAAATAATGGCTTATAAAACTGAAAAAATACGCTATTTTTCGTTGATGGTGGAAGCGCAGATAACATTCCATAATATAAACATATGTATAATAATTTTGAAAATTAAAAAACACGCTGTTGTATAACTAGCTGAACTAAAATTAGGGAGTGCTTTTTAAGATATTTTATATTGACTTTTCTTTTAGCAATATCTTTCAATATTTACAATAATCTAGCACCCCACCAACCCTTTTTTACGATATAGTGCTTTTTTTCTTAATTCTCAATACAAACGGATGTTTTTCAGTTTTTTTAAAACTATTACTTATCTATGAAATTTTGAAATCAGTAGTCTATTGAACTATTATACGTGAGTATAACTTTACAATGGAAATTTTTTGGGAAATTCCGTCATCGATACAAAATGAATTGCAGGATTTCCTTAAAAAACAAAAAATATATATTTTTTTTCTGAAACTAGATATATCAAATAGAGATTTGGATGCAGAATTTCAGTCTGTTCGTCAACAGAAATCTAAAAATTTCAACAATGAATTTATATATATATCTTCGTTGAGATTTTTCCCATGAATTTTTTTCTAGTACATTTAGATTAATATTTAATGAGCTTTGAGTCCATCGTTTTCCAAGATTGTATTATTTCCTAGATACAAACAAATCATTTGAGCGGATGTAACTATATGCTTGTTTTCAAAACTATGTTTTAATAATAAAACTTGATACAACTCGATAATATAACATTTGCAACAATTAATCATTAAGATATTTAAAAAATATCTAAGCATCAGTGTTCAAAAACTATGCAACCCATTAGTATATTTACAAAAAGAAAAGTAACAAAAAGAAAAACAAAACACTTAGGATGTGTATATTTATAAAAACTTCTTGTAAGCATGGTCTGCTCTATTTTCACTATCCTAAGTATCTCAAACGTCTGCTATATAGTGTTGTTCGGGTAATACTAAGATTAACTGAAGTATACAAAGTTTAAATATAAAACTAACTTTTTTTTAATTGTTGTTATACTAAAGTTTTGTATTCGGATAGCTGTACTAGCAGCTATGTAGTCATCAATGGTATAAGCGGGTATTAGTTTGTAAACGAACGGTATTTATAAAGAATATAACATACTTCAGTATACAGTGTGAACGGTAATGTAGTTGGACAAATTTCATTCCGTTTATCTATTACATTTTAATTCAAATGTTGCTCTGTTTCATAACATCATCCAAAATGACAATCACTCAAAATGACTATCAAAATTCATAGATTATAATTAGTTTTAATACTGTGTCCAAAAAATAAGGTGACATTTGAATTCAAACTTTGCGCGTTTGTTGTGCATAATGAATTCCTTCCGCCCGGCCAAACAGTCAAGAAGGAATATTATTTGAACGTTATGCGTCATTTGCGTAACGCTATCCGCCTAAAAAGTCCGGAATTGTGGAAAGACAATTCATGGTTTTACACCACGATAATGCAGCATTCCATACTGCACTCATACTTCGTGATCATTTCGTCAAAAACTCAACCCATATCGTTCCGCAACCACTGTATTCACCTGATCTGAGGCCGTGCGACTTCTGGCTGTTCAGCAAGCTCAAAAGACCGCTCCGGGGACACCGTTTTGATACGATAGAGGAGATTCAAGCCACAGCGAAGGCGGAACTGAAGGAAATCCTGGAAAGTGACTACAACCAGTGTTTCGAAGATTGGAAAATCCGTTGGCACAAGTGCAATGCATCGGAAGAGGGCTACTTTGAAGGGGATGAAATTGATTTGGAAGAATAAATAAAGAATTTTCAAAATAAATACAATGTCACCTTTTTTTTGGGCACAGAGTAGCCTATAGTATGCTACTTTAATAATAGAGTCAATCCTGAAAAGCTTTAGTCCAAGTAGTTTTTTTGACAAATTCAAAACAAATATCTCCGAATAATCCTAAAAAATCAAAAATTTGCATACCCAACTAAGATCCCAAGTTAGTTTAAAAACAATTTCTGTTGATGGACCAAAATAGTTCAGAAAAACAAAGTCATTTTACTGATTTACTAACGTTAAAATTTAATATCTGTGTTTGTTTCTGTTTGTTAATATTTTTAATATCTGTCTTATTTTGAAATAAAATAATGTTTTGAAAATAAAACTAGAGATATATTACGTGAACACACCGTGTAGACATTGAAAATTATCAAAAATTCTTTAAATTTGACACATATTTTTAAGCCTTTATTGTAAATGTTAACGTAAGTAGAAATTAGTGTAATGTGGAATTTAATAAAGTTAACAAATAAATTTTTACAAAAACATATAGAAAATGGGAATCATTATATTAAAATGATATTTTATAATTTTATTCGAAGAACTAAAATGAAAATTGTTTTTTGGCATCCAACTGTAAAAGGGAGAAAGAAAGAGATGAATTAAATACATAATAACCTTACTTTTAGAAATACAGTTCAAGTCATTGAAAAAGACATACCTAACAACATACCTAAGTAACATAATAAGAACGATTTTATTTTAATCGATAAGATATTAATTATGATAAGTTAAAAAATTTTCTTGAATGCAGCTTTAGTAAGGCGACAAACATCCTTGAGTTTTTGTCAATCTTACGATTATATTGAAAGACAAAATTTTTGCAGTTTTTACATAGTGAATGAATAAAAACTATTAATAATGCCGAGATCTAGATCTTATATTAGATCACAGAAAAAAAAAGCCATGCCTTGAACCTTAATTTGCATTTGTGTCTTTTTAAACTATGGTTGAAAATCTGACAATGCATTTTGCCTTTTCTAATAGCACTATTATTTCTAATAACAGTGAATATTTGAATTTTAAACGATTATTGATGAAATTGTATTTAAATTTTATACATGTGTGATCCATGGTACAAAACCTTACGGTACCTTACGTTTTATCCTAATGTGATAAGTAAAATCAGGCTTAGCTTGAATCCATTCTTGAATCCAAAAGATACAATTACAAAACTCTATCTTTTTAGTCTTTCACTATATAGGGAAGCACGTATAGTAATTATAATGTATATAATTCAGACACAACATTATTGCTAAAATATTATACACAAACGAATTTTCAACTGTACCTTTCTACATATTAGATTAAATAGTTAAATGATGAGAATGGAAAAATAAAACATAACCATCGTTGGAAAAGTTCAAGCATACAATGAGGGATGAAATCTAAAATACATACAGTCTAATTTATTAGCTCTGATGGATATGACATTTACAGGGCAATCACTTTTTAATCAAGTATTCATTGATAAACTGAAGTGAAATTTTTTTTCTAAAATTTGTTTGTGATAAATGTAATCATTTTAAGTTTCATTTCTACTTTTATAGTCATCGATGACTTCAAAATTTATCTTTTATGTTTGTTTAAATTGTCTTGATTTTAGACTTGTAGAACACAAGATCAAATTGCACCTATGAACTATGAGCATTCTATGTATTTCAAATAAAATTTCACATACGTCTCAGTTTATGTGCGGAAACAAAATAAAAGTCACTGTTAAATCATTACAAGATAGGCACATAGATGTAAAATACGTAGGAACAACCGTTTACAAATTAATTTCGAAGCTATTAGCATTTGCCTGTGTAGTACAATCGTCTTAGATGATGATCTTGCCAAGAGATGAAATGATTGCCTTTGATGGGGGGGGGGGGGGTGCTGGAAGAAGCAAGCAAAATTTAATTTTGTGAAATGGGAGAAGATTTTGCTTGTCGCTGGGATAATCATGGGCTTTCATTGTTATTATTAAAATGAAATTGTGTTAACACTCGTCCGCTTCACTGGGTTTAAAAGTTAAAACCACTGCTTAGTAGCCTCCACCTCTCTTGATTTCACTTATCTTCCTTCCATAACACTCGCAGGAATTGTTTTACACAGCTAAAATTTATCCACAGTTTTAAAGTTTGTTAAATGTAAAATAGTCATAATTCCTTGAGTATATTAGCCATGAATTGTTAGACATTTTCTATTTTACATTTTTACAGAAATCTTTAATTTATGGTTCAAAATG